>NC_081559.1:68884729-69034835 GCF_022355385.1 Mustela nigripes | reverse complement strand
TCCATTCATCCATCCATCATCCATCCATCCATCCATCCATTCATCCATCATCCATCATCCATCCATCTATCTATCCATCCATCATCCATCCATCATCCATCATCCATCCATCATCCATCATCCATCCATCCATTAATCCATCCATCCATCCATCCATCCATTTATCCATCCATCCGTTCACTTCATCATTTTTTCTTTGTATTTCTTTACCAAACACTTTTGGATCAGACCCTGTACAGGGTGCTTGATGAAAGTGTGGCACCTTTTTTTTTTCCTGCTGAGTTCAGAGACAGAGGCCAAAATCGTAAATACTGAATATAGCAGGAAGCCTTGGGCAAGTCCCACCTGGCTTGGGCTTGGGCCAGAAGATTCCACTGAGACGACAGGAGAAAGCGCAGAGGAGCAGGAGAGAGCAACAGCTTACAGGCCCTGGGGTTGAGCCACCCTCTGAAACGTATCAGTGTCCCAGGCCTGTGGTGCCCAGTGTAAGTTTGGCCAGAAGTAGCCTGTGAGATGGAGGCACAGCACCCGGCCAGCGTTACCCCAATGTTTTGCTCCGGGCAGCCCTGTGATACAAGCACTTCCTGAGCTGTTCTGTGGTGGGGACCAAGAGGGATGGAGGACAGGGAGTCTGCTTCTCGCTCTCCCTCTGCGTGCCACAACCCCTGCTCCTGCTCGCTTGCTCTCTCTCTTTGAAAAATAAATAAAATCTTAAAAAAAAAAATCCAAAACCCCAAACCAAAAACAATTTCTACCTCTCAGGCTTGTGAGGATGAAGTGAATTTATGCGGAAAGCACTTAGAAGAGTGAGATCAACGCACAGCAGCTATCATTACTAATCCCACTGATTAATCTTAGTGAGTACAAATGAGCAAATCACCGAGCTAAAAGACACCCAAACAGGAGTCAAACTAAGAGTCAAGCCGCTTCCTCATCCACAGTTCTGTTTGCTGTGCACCATGGGACCACACAGGCTGACCACCTAAGCAAGACTGGGAGCAACCAGAAAAGGCTTCCTGCCAAAGGGGGCATCTGAGCTGAGTCTGGAAGAAGGGCCAGGAGCTTACCAGGGAAAGGCATTTCAAGTAGAGGGAGCAGACTGTGTGAAGGCCTGGAGGCTTGCACCAGTCCATGTGTGGAGGGTACGGAGGTATGGGTGTGGGTGGAGGAGTGAGTAGGGCGGGAGCACAGGAGCACAGATGCAGAGCACCTGAGGTGTTGCGACAGGATCCTGGAGGCCTTGTGGATTCTCTGTTTTCTGTTTGGTGCTAGCTATATGTTTCTATGAAGGGTGGGAAAAAGTGAAAGAGGAACTTAAAAGTCTAGATCGCCTGTACTTAAATTTACTTACTTTATATAATAAATAACTTTCTATATATATAACTATATATATATATAGTATATATATATAACTATATATATATTTCTCTTGAAATAACTTGCCCTTTTTTACGTATATATATTTTTAATTTTAATTTTTATTCAATTTTTTCGAAAAATGAATTTACATAAATTTATTTTTCAAAGAAACTTTATATCATAACTGTAAATGGCAAGCTCACTGTGCCAGATGTGTTTCAGAATTCATATTTTTTTCTGATTTCAAAAGGTGATATGGTGTATATATGCAATGTTTGTTAACATCCCCAGAGGGCCTGAGAATGAATGAATATTTCTGCAGAGAAATGTATGAATATTTACACCAAGTGGGATAAAGACTATTTATAGCTTGCCTCAAATCAGCTTTGGCTCCAGACTGACAAAAAAACCTTTCTTCTTCTTCTTCTTCTTCTTCTTTTTTTTTTTTTTTTATTTCAGAGCTTTTTGGAATTTAGAATGTGGATGAGTCGTATCACTTGCTGGAAATAAAAGGTAACAGAAAATATATTATCACAAAAGAAGCAATGCATCTAGACTAGCATCCTGCTCAGCCTCTCTGCTGTGGCTTTGGAAGGGCTCTGGCTGAAAGGGAATGTCACAGGGGAGGTGTGACAGCCTCCACGGCCATGTGAACCATGGGGACTGGTGCTGCGAGTACTGAAACCCCACGTGATACTCTGGCAACTTTTCTGTAAAGCTAAAACAATTCTAACGTGAAAAGTTTATTTAAAAATACAAAAGTTGACTAACACCAAAGCAGACTTCCTCCATGATGCTGAGAAATGAAAGAGAATGAAAAGCAAACTCACTTTTCTCCTGTGGTCCTCTGGTCTCCTAAGGCCTCCTGGTGCCACCTGAAGTTCTCCTCCTCTCCCAGGGCAGCTCTGGGCCTTGGGAAACCTCGGCTGGGTCTGGGCCAGGCTGCGCTTTCTCCGAATGTCTTTGGGGCTAAACTCTTGGGGTTTTCTCTGTGGACTGTGGAGTTTCATTAAAGGTGTTTAAATGGATTTGGGGGTGCCTTTATTGGGGTGTAGGGGTGAGCAGTTTGGCAAGAGTGGAAGAAGTTGGGCAGGGGGGAATGAAAAGTTGGTGGTCATGAAGGGACAGATGTAGGACAGATGGGGGGGAGGGGGAGGGTTCCAAGTGGCAGGAATCTGGGCCCATGGGAGGTGCTTGAGCAGGGCAGGAGTATGTGGGAGAGTGTGTTAGGGGGCTGGCTGGGGCAGGATGCTGACTTTGAGAGGCCCCAAAGTACCTAACCGAAAATGTTGTTCGTGGGGCTGGAACCCAGAGCTCAGAGCCAGAGACACAGACCAAAGGGAGCTAGGAGCCAGAAGATCTCTCCAGAAGGACCCTCTGTCCCCCAGTCCCTAACCCCGGCCCGCTGTGGTTTAAACTGCAGAGGAGAGGGAGACCAGGCCTTCTTACAAATTGGGAAGTCGGCAGAGGGGCCCTCATTCTGGATGGAAAAGGAAGCTTGGTTCCTGGTGGTCGACGAGGAAGCTGATAGAATGAAAATTTAATTTGCTAAGGATGGGGACCCTCCCCTAGGACCCAACGCCCAAGGCTGCCTGAGACAAAGCTGTTCTATCATAGGCAAAGGAACCAGTACAATGATGATGATGATGATGAAAGATGACCGCAGAGACATCCCGGACACAGCAAAGAAATAGGGCAGGCTTCTTGAGGGTCTGCAGGCCTGTTTGCCCACAGAGGACACTCATCCTGTCCATGAGACTAATTTCGTCCTCCAATCTCTCTCCTGCCCATCAGCCCCTTGCAGGAGCCACCAACACTGGAGACCTCGGGCCAAGGCACTGCCATTCTGGGACTTATCCTAGCTGCTGGAAGCAGGAGAGAGACTGGGTCCCGGGGAGGGGGGGGGGGTTGGCTGCCAGGTGCGGTCCCCTGCCCCCAAAGGCTGGCAGGAGTGGCAGCGGGCTGCGGGCCTGCCATCCCCAGCAGATGTCAGTCTGGGAACAGGAAGCAGCTTGTTTGGGGCTTCTAAAAAATAAATAAATAAATAATAACTACAACCACAAGAACGGTCTTTTATTCCAAAGTAAAAAAATGCTTTAATGACTAGAGCATTTAGCCCATCGGGGGTTTTCATTGTTTTCAATTATGTGCAATTCTGAAAGGAGCGCACAAATTCTGAGCCTGAATGGAGAATTGTGGGGCTGCGGATTTGTGCTGTTTTAAACATTTGCTTTACTACTTTAAGAAGAGAACTGTAAAATGGAAATAATGATATATTATTACAAGTAAATTACACTGTGGAGTAGCATTAATATTGCAGTTGAAACCTAGAATTTGAAATAAAGATGGAAATATTCATTTGTACATAGTTTTTGTTCTTAGAAAAATGATTTGGAATTAGGCGAGAAGCTTCCTTCGGAGTCTGCGTACCCAGCCAGGCTCAGCGCTTGCGCCCGCCGAGCTCCCCCAGCAGCGCGGGGCCTCCGGCAGGCGCGGGGGCAGGGGACCCGCAGAGTTCTCAGGCATGGGGCGGGGTGGGCGGGGGCCTCCGTGCTTCCCCAGCTAGGCAGACCATTGGTGCATTACAGAAGTGTGTGATTTGGAGAGAGGAATTGGGGTGGTGGGTAGACCTAAAAGTTTCAGGTGCGTGAGGACAAACCCTGGATGAGGAGGTGGTGCTAGCAAGGGACAAATGAGTCTCATTCTTTGGGGGTCACCATCTCCCTTCGCAGAAGCAACCCCTATTGCCAGACCTGGCACCCCATCCGCGCCTCCTCCTCCTCCCCCACTTCTGGGAGGAGGGCAATAGGGAAAAGCTTAGGGTACATAACTTCCTTTTATTTGTCAGTTCAAGTTTTTTTGGTTTTTGTTTTGTTTTTTAATTAAAAAATAGTAAAAAAAAAAAAAAATCTCTGTGTTGGGAAACTCTCCTTTCTCAAGCGTTCTTAAAAGCCATAATTTCCTGGCCTGGCCTGGCCCTATCCATTCTGCCAAACTCTCTTCCAGTCTTCTAGGCCTTTGCCCCTGAGGCCCCTCGGTGCAGCTCGCACTCCTCCCTCATCCTCCATGGAGGCCACTGGACATCGGTGCCTTTGAGAAGTCTTCGCGGGAGCCCCTCACTGCACCCTCCCCGCTCTGCTGCTGTAACAGCGTTAGCTCGCGTCTTTTAGCACCGGTCACAGTGTATAACCCCCATTTGATTAGGAGTTCCCTAGGGTCACTAAATTCAATAAATGGTTGTGGAAGGAAGGAAGGAAGGAAGGAAGGAAGGAAGGAAGGAAGAATTTAGTGGTTTGGGAGGAGTGACTGCGAAGTATTATTTACTGAGCACGTTACAACAACCCAGTGCCGGGCAGGCATGGCTCTTTCTTTTTACAAATGAGGTCAGAAGCGTTAGTAACTTGCCCCAAGACACACAGCCAAGGAAGAACAGAGCAAGGATTACAGTTCAGGTCTGTCTGACTCCCCAAATCACCTTTTTACCCTACAGGATGGGGTGAGGACTCTCAAAGAATCTGCCGTGTGTACACCGGACACCATAGAGAACGAGGCTTTATGGTTCCTGTGGGTTTCTTGGAATCTCCAGAATGGTCTAGTGAATCCCAGGGGTCCTGATGACCAACCCCTTCATAATCGTTTGGTTGGAAAACTTCAAACCTTGAGAAAAGTTGAAAGAGTACAACAATGAACACGAGTATATCTTTCATACTGGCCAATACACATATGTGCTTATATATGTATTTCTGTGTTGAGGGTTTGGATTTTTTTCCTTTTTGGGCTTTTTTGTTAACCTGTTTGAAAATGACCTGGAGATATCATGACAAGTGATTCTTAAATATCTCAGCATGTTTCTGTTAAGGAGAAATTTTCTCCTCCATAACCATAACACCATATCACATCCAACAAATTTCAGATATACTTAATCATTAATATGCAGTCTATATTCAAATTTGCTAATTAGTCCATAAATGTCATTTTATAGCTATTTTTGCTTTTTGATCCAGGATCTAATTAAGGCTCACAGATATTGAGTTACCTTTTCTCTTTACTCTCCTATAACCTCAGTTTGACTTTTTTCTTTTTCAAGATGCTGATATTTTTCAATTCAGAATACTTTTCTTAAAAAAAAAATTAGGGGTGCCTGCGTGGCTCAGTGGGTTAAAGCCTCTGCCTTCAGCTCAGGTCATGATCCCAAGGTCCTGGGATTGAGCCCTGTATCAGGCTCTCTGCCCGGCAGGGAGCCTCCTTCCCCCTCTATCTCTGCCTGCCTCTCTGCCTACTTGTGATCTCTGTCTGTGAAATAAATAAATAAAATCTTAAAAAAAAAATTAATGTAAGCTCTACTCTCAATATGGGGCTTAAACTCACAACCCCAAAATCAGGAGTGGCATGCTCTACCGACTGTGCCAGCCAGGCACCCCCAGACTAATTTTCTTGTAGAGTGTCCCATATTCTGGATTTCTGTTTGTTCCCTCATAGTTCTCCCCAGGAATACAACATAGGTGACATTGTGTACTTCCTGCCACGTGTATCAGGAGGCATATAATGTCAGTTTGTCCCATTATAGGTGATGTTATTATGTTTGATTACTTGGTGTCGTAGGCAGCCCCCAGGATGGCCCTAATGGTCCCTAGTTCTAGATATTCACATCCGGTTAGCCCCCCCGCCCCAGCCCTCCTTGAGTGTGGGCTACACTTAGTGACTCACTTCTAAAGACTGGAACATGACAGGAGATACAGACTGCCACTTCTGAAATTGGGTTATAAAAAGACAGTGGTTTTCATTTTGGAGTTCTTTCTCGAATTTCTATTTGCATCGCTTGTCCTGAGGGAAGCCCGCGGCTGTGCTGTGAGGCGGCTGCGGGGAAAGGCCCGCAAGAGTGATCTTGGATGGGACTCTGCTGAGGCTGGCAACAGCCACCTGAGTGAAATAATCCACTGTAACAACTTCTTTCTGACAGTCAAACTCCCACATTTGGTTAGTAGAAGTTCTTTCAAGCTGAGCTCTGTATCCCTCCCATGAGTTCCCCTCAGTCCTTGAGCACTTGTTCACTCTGTATTTTCCTTGTCACAAACCTGGAGTCGGCCATCTTTCCAAGGTCTTCTAGTGGAGACTGGCATTAAGGAACCAAGTTTTGGCCTCTAGGTTGCTCGTTTGCACCATCGTTTATAGAACCTTTTAGTGGGCAGAGCCACTAAATTTCTTTCAATTAATTTCAATTAATTTCTTTCAATTCAAATCCAGCTCCATAGGGTTCTTCCTCCCCGTCCCATTCCATGCCTGTATCTTTCTTCCTCCGTAATGAGAACCCTGATTCCTACCGCATCAATGCATCTCATCATTTGCTCTTACAGTGCCCTCAAAAGTTTCAGAATTACTCCTTCAATACCATTTCCAAGAAGCCTTCTAAGAAAAAATTCAAGACTTGTTTGCAGTTCTATTTGTTCTTAGAATGATCCCAAGAAAGGTATACAGAGTATAGTATTCACAAACCATTGAAATGAACTCTGTGTGTGTGTGTGTGTGTTTCCATTATCAGTCTGATATACAGTCAGGTACTTTTGTTTCTATGTGTGTTTAGTTTTAGTTTTAGGGATTGGTTTCTTCAAATCTTTTAAAATTGAATTTAAAAAAAAAAAGATTTTATTTTGTAAGTAATCTCTACACCCAACATGAGGCTCGAACCCACAACCCTGAGATCAAGAGTTGTACTGAGCCAGACAGGCACCCCTGAATTTATTTTTTAATATACTAAACTTTCACAAAGGTTTAAAAGCCAAAACTATATATTATAAAGTACACTTAGAAGTCTGACTCCCATCTTTATTCCTTCCACTCAATTCCCACTTATCCACTATAAGCAAGGTTTTTATTAGTTTCTGATTTTTTCTTCCTGGGTTTCTTTTTCTTATACAAAAAGTAACATACTAGGGGTGCCTGGCTTGATCTCAGGATCATGAGTTCAAGCCTTGTGTAGAGATTATTAAAAAAATTAAAAAAAGTAACATGCTATATACCACTGCTGAGCACCTTGATTTTTTTCACTTAATATATATTAGAAATCACCACATGTTAATTCGTAGAAATATTCCTCAACCTTTTTTGGCTTTATATTACTCCATTGTGTGAATTTACCATAGTTTATTCAGTTAGTATCCTAATGGATTGAGCATTTATATAGTTTCTAATATTGTAGGTATTATTATATTAATAATAATAATATTCTTTATTAATAATTAATTTGATAATAATAATATTGGGTGGCTCAGTCCATTAAACGTCTGCCTTCAGCTCAGGTCATGATCCCAGGGTATAGGATTGAATCTTGCATCAGGTTCCTCAGCGGGGAGTCTGCTTCTCCCTCTCCCTCTGTTCCCTCTGCTTGTGCGCACTCTCTCCCTCCTGACAAATAAGTAAAATTAAAAAAAAAAAAAGTCTCAGTGAAGAATCTTATAAAAATACTGTTTTACATTTGTGGCAATGTACTTGCAGGGTACATTCCTGGAATTCCTGGAATTAGAGTTGTTGGGTCAAAGGGTAGATGCACAGGTAGTCTTGCTAGATATTCCAAATTCCCTCCCTAGGTGTTGCACCAGTTCACACTCCCACCAATGATTGTGAGAGTGCCTTTTTCCTCACAGCCTTGTCAGTGGAGTATATTAACAAAGTTTTGAATTTCTGACAATTTAGTAAACACTAATATGTCAACATAGCTCTAGTATGTGTTATATCATGAGTGAAGCTGAGTATCTTTTTATAAGACAATTTTTTTAAAGTACACATCTTTATTTTTTAATTTTTATTTATTTATTTTCTTAAGTAATCTTTGCAACCAACATGGTGCTAAAACTTAGGACCCCAAGATCAAGAGTCCCTTGCTCCTCTAATCAAACTAGCCAGGCACCCCCATCTTTCATATTCTTAAAAAATTTATTTATTTATTTTAAAAATATTTTATTTATTTATTTGTTAGCGTGAGCACAGGCAGACAGAGTGGCAGGCAGAGGCAGATGGAGAAGCAGGTTCCCTCTGAGCAAGGAGCCCGATGTGGGACTCAATCCTAGGACCCTGGGATCATGACCTGAGCCGAAGGCAGCGGCTTAACCAACTGAGCCACCCAGGTGTCCCATCTTTCACATTTTTAAGAACCATCTACATATTTTGTGTGTGTGTGTGTGTGTGTGTGTGTGAATTGTTTATGCTTTTTGCCCAATTTTCTATCAAGTTTTGGCTTCTTTTTTTTCTTTTTCAATTCTGGTATAGAAAACATACAGTGTTATATTAGTTTCAGGTGTACGGCATAGTAACTCAACAATTCTATACATTACTCCCATCACCTGTTTCACCCATTGTCTCCTGTCACCTCCCCTCTGGTCACTATCAGTTTGTTCTCTATAGTGAAGAATCTGTTTTTGGGTTCCTCTCTCTCTCTCTCTTTTTATTTTATTCCTTCATTTCTTAAATTCCATATTTAAGTGAAATCATATGGTATTTGTCTTTCTCTGGCTGACCTATTTCACATCATATTATACCCTCTCGATCCATCTATGTTGTTGCAAGTGGCAAAATGTCATTATTTTTTGTGGCTGGGTAATATTCCATTGTGTATATATAGCACATCTTCTTTATCCATTCATCTATCGATGGACACTTGGGCTGCTCCCATAATTTGGCAATTGTAAATAATGCTGCTAGAAACATCTGGGTCTATGTATCCCTTCAAATTAGTGTTTTTGTATTCCTTGGGTAAATATCCGGTGGTAGAATTACTGGATCATAGGGTTGTTCTATTTTTAATTTGTTGAGGACCCTCCATACTGTTTTCTGCAGTGACTGCACCAGTTTGCATTCCCACCAGCAGTGTAAGTGGGTTCCTTTTTCTCCGCATGTTCACCAACATTTCTTGTTTCTTGTGTTTTTGATGTTAGCCATTCTGACAGGTGTGGGATGATATCTCCTTGTGGTTTTGATTTGGTTTTCCCTGATGATGAGTGATGTTGAGCTTCTTTTCATGTGTCTGTTGGCCATCTGGATGTCTTCTTTGGGAAATATCTATTTATGCCCTCTGCCCATTTTTCAGTTGGATTATTTGGTTTTTTTGTGTTGTGTTGCATGAATTCTTTATATATTTTGGCTATAATTTTTTATCAGATATGTCTTTGGCAAATATCTTCTCCCATTTAGTAGGTAGTCTTTATTTACTTGAGAGAAAGTGAAAGCGAGATAGAGAGCGCACGGAGGGAGAGAGAGAAGCAGACTCCCTCCTGAGCAGGGAGCCCGATTCAGGGGAATCATGACCCAAGCTGAAAGCAGTTGCTTAATCGACTGAGCCACCCAGGTGCCCAATGATTTTATTTTCAAATAATCTCTACATCCAACATGGGGCTCAAACTTACAACCGAAGGATTAAGAGTCACATACTCCACTGACTGGGCCAGCCAGCTGTCCTTTTTGTTTTGCTGATTATTTCCTTTGCTGTGCAAAAGCTTTTTACTTTCCTATAGTCCCAATAACTTATTTTTGATTGTGGTTCCCTTGCCTCAGGAGACAAATCTAGAAAAATATTGCTATGGCTGAGTCAGAGAAATTACTGCCTGTGCTCTCTTCTAGGATTTTTATGGTTTGGGGTCTCATATTTAGGTTTTTAATTCATTTTGAGTTGTGTGTGTGTGGTGTGAGAAAGAGGTCCAGCTCCATTCATTTGCATATGGCTATCCAGTTTTTCCAACACCATTTGTTGAAGAGACTGTCCTTTTCTTGCCTTTTTTGTCAAGGATTAATTGACCATATCTTTGTGGATTGATTTCTGGGCTTTCTATTCTTTTTTTTAAATTTTTTAATTTTTTAAAAAGATTTTATTTGTTTATTTGACAGACAGAGATCACGCGTAGGCAGAAAGGCAGGCAGAGAGAGACGGGGAAGCAGGCTTCCTGCAGAGCAGAGAGCCTGATGCGGGGCTCGATCCCAGGACCCTGAGATCAGGGCCTGAGTAGAAGGCAGATGCTTTAACCCACTGAGCCACCCAGGTGCCCCTGGGCTTTCTATTCTGTTCCATTGATCTATGTGTCTTTTTTTGTGCCAGTACTGTTTTTATTACTACTGTTTGTAGTATATCTTGATATCAGGGATGGTAATACCTCCAGTTTTGTTCTTTTTCAAGATTGCTTTGGCTATTCAGGGTCTTTTGTGGTTCCATACAAATTTTAGGATTATTTGTTCCAGCTCTGTGAAAACAGTTGATGGTATTTTGATAGGGATTGCATTAAATCTGTAGATTGCTTTGGGTAGTGTGGACATTTTAACAATATCTGTTCTTGGGGCGTCTGGGTGGCTCAGTGGGTTAAAGCCTCTGTCTTCGGCTCAGGTCATGATTCCAGGGTCCTAGGATCAAGCCCTACCTCGGGCTCTCTGCTCAGCAGGGAGCCTGCTTCCCCCTCTCTGCCTACTAGTGATCTCTGTCTGTCAAATAAGTAAATAAAATCTTTAAAACAACAACAACAATATCTGTTCTTCCAATCCATGAGCATGGCATAGAATTATTTCCATTTGGTTGTATTGCCTTTAATTTCTTTCATCAGTGTTTTATAGTTTACAGGGTATAAGTCTTTTACCTCCTTAGTTAAGTTTGTTCCTAGGTATTTTATTATTTTTGGTGGATTGTAAATGGGATTGTTTTCTTAATTTCTCTTTCTGCTACTTCATTATTAGTGTATGGAAGTATAACAGATTTCTGTATATTGAGTTTATATCTTGCAACCTTACTGAATTCATTTTTTTTTTTTTTTTTTTGGTGGAGTCTTTAAGGTTTCCCAAATATAATATCATGTCATCTGCAAATAGTGAAAGTTTTACTTCTTCCTTACCAACTTGGATGCATTTCCTTTTTCTTGTCTGATTGCTGTGGCTGGGACTTCCAGTACTATGTTGAATAAAAGTGGTAAGAATGGATAGCTTTGTCTTGTTCCTGATCTTAGTTTTTCATCATTGAGTATGATGTTAGCTGTGGGTTTTTCATATATGGCCTTTATTTTGGCCTCTTTTTCTCAATACTTAAATGTTCTTTATAGTCCTAGTATTATAGATCAGCCTGTATCTGTGGTAAATGTTGCAAAGTTTTTCTATCATTGTGCTACCTTTCTCTCTCTCTCTCTCTTTGCCACAGAGCAGCAAAAAATGCTGCTGAGTTTACTAATATTTTCTTTTATTGCATTTGGATATTTTATTTTTCACTAGCAAGCTTTTATTTGGGACTTGGGATGGACTTGGACTGGAGTCCCATGCATCCTGATGTCCTAAGTCTCTCCCTTTCGTGAGGTAAAGTAGTGGATACTTCTTCTCCCTTCTGCCAAGGAGGTAATGGGGAGTTGTGTGCAAGCCGGTCTGATTGGTTTTTTCATCTGTTTTTCCTTCAAGAGGTCAACATTGCCTCTCCTTGACTGAAGGAGTCCTGGTTGGAGAGGGTTACAGACACTTAGCTCTCATTGGGGAAGATGAATGTCTCATGAGAGAGAAGGCTGCCTCATAGCTTCTCTTTTCCATAGGAGCAAGTACCCAGAGCTGCCCTTGGCCTGTATAGGATTTGAGAAAATTCCCCCACACCTAAGGTGTAAATAAATCCATCTATATTTCCTTCTAATACTTGTGTGGTTTCATTTTTTTTTTTTACATGTACATTTCTGGTCCATTTGGCACTTATCCTGGTGGATAGTAAGAGGTATGGGTTCAATTTTCTGATAGGCAAGGTGGCCCCATGGAGTGGGGGTGGGATGACCGGGGGAAAATAATCTGTGATCCTTCTAGTCTGAGCCACTAGGTGGCACTCTTCTGGATTCATTTCTGTGGGACTAGGAGGAAACGCTCTAAGTCTTCAAAAGAAAAAGGAAATGACTAGCTAGGTTTAATTGGCCAAGAGGAAGCCCCAGTGGGAAGTTCCCTTCCAGCCACACGATTTTGACGTCTATAGTCAGACTCTGCGCTTCTTTGCCCTTGTTAGAAAATATCACTTCCTCCATATCACTGTTTCCCACCAGGAGTGCCCGTACGTGCAAAGACTGCTTTTGTGGTGAGTGGGCCCTGGCATAAGGTCATCCGGAAAGAAGTCAGGAAGAGGTCAGGATGGTCACTGTCCTGACCTGTTCTTCCTGGGGAGCCTGGAACAGAGGGTGACAAGACCGTGATTCCTGTCCCAAAGCTAGAGCCAATGGGCCCTGTTATTGCACACATGCTACTTAGCTTTCGATTCCTCATCTGGAAAATGGTACGACAATGCCTTCCTTACCCATGAGCCAAGGATGTCAATGGGATAAAACGATGCAAGTAGAAACGTGTGGGGAAAGTAAAGAACACCGTGCAAACGTGTTTTTGTTGTCGTTATGGTTACATTTGACCATTTGTGGATATGTCACTATGGAAGTTACAGTGGAAGAGCTTGTACTTCTAGGCTAATTTGCTGTTGATCAGGTGATTATTATTATTATTTTTTAAATGTATCCTCTCTCTTGTGCTTAGTGAGAAAATGGACTTGGATGGCCTAAGGACTGCCAAAGTAGAGACCCTGGCAGGGTGCCCACGACAAGCTTTCCTCTCAGCCACTAAACCCCCAAAGTTGTGTGCAAAGGAAATTATCTATCTGTATGTTTTTCACAGCTTGTATCGGGTTACTAAAGGGGTTCATAGTTCAAAAGTGGTTAAGAATGATAGATCTGAAAAAGGGAGGCCAGCCAGCCCCAGGGTCTCCTCCCCATTTGGCTTCTATAAAGACTTAACTGGTTCTAGTCCCTTCCTAGCCCCTAGATGAGATTTATGGCTCCTGATCTCACTTCTCGCCCTAGCTGGTCTGGAGCGAGAGAGAAGAGAGATGGGGGAAGGATCTAGAAGGGATGTGGCGTGTGTAGAAACCAAATATGAAACTCCAAGGCGGTGATGGCTCTGCACGTAGGTCAGAAAACAATTTTGTGTTGTAAAACTCTGTCATGCCACAGTAGTCTTCTTTCTGTTCCTCAAATGTGCCAAAGCCGTTCCTACTTAGGACCTTTGTGGGGGCAATTTTGATTATCTAGAATGTTCTTTGCCCTGGTTTCTCCTGACTGGCTCCTTCCTATCAACTCCAATATCATTTTCTCAGAAAAATCCTCTCTGATCACAACCCACCGCCCCCCCCCCCCCCAGCATAAAATTATCTTTCAAGAGTCCTAGTGCCATGGGAAATCATCTTTTGTAATTTGCTCATGTGTTTGTTGTCTGCACTGCTCCCCCTGCCCCCCGCCCCCCGCCGCCGCACACCAGCAGAGTGAAAGCACCCTTTGGGCAGGAATGACATGTTATTTCCAGAGCCTACAATACTATCCAACACAAAGCAAGTACTCAACACATGCTCACTGAGTGGATACGTGTCTTAGAGAAGGAACTGTGTTCTTATTAGAAAGTACTGTGTCAGCATCTTGGACTCTTCTTTTCCCCTTGGTGCCCATGTCCAAGCCCTCAGGTCCCACCTACATATTCTACTTCTGAGAAATGTCTGCCACCTTTCCTCTGTCCCCTCCTGCTCCCCCACCCCCACCCCCACAGCTGAAGCTTGGTCGCCTAGGTATTATTAGCCCTGTTCCTCTCACCCTGCTGCCCAAGACTTTCCAGAAACACAGGTGTCCCTGCCCCAGCCCATACCCTCCTCCCTTGTCCCCATTCACCCCCACTCCTGGGACAACTGAACCCTTTATATGTCTTCCTGGCCTTCCTTGGGGCTGAATCAAAGTGTCCTCCCCATATTAACTCCAAGCTTTGCTTTTGCAGCTTACAGATCTTGCCTCTCTCATTAGGGGAGCCCAAGCAAGGCAGAGTAAGCAGCTCTTTGGGAATCCTGGGAGAAGACATAAATGTCTGCCCCTGAGGTGCACGGGGCCTCTGAAGGCAACAGGGTGGGTGTGTCAGAGAGAGCTTACTGAGATGGCTCAGGAGAGGACCAACAAGGAGCCCCCAAGGGCAGACTTGGGCCCTTCGACAGCTCCAGGGAGGGCCCATGGGCTGAGATGCTGGGCCTGGCCTGCCACAAATCAGTGAAGCCCTCGAAAGGACTGGAACAGAGCTGCGCCGGGGCAGCTGTCCCTGTCCCCCCTGTTTGGCTGAAGGGATATTGGTACAAGGGTAGCAGGTGGCTGTCGAGTAACTTCAGAGGAAAGAATGCAAATCTGGCAAGATGGGAGATCTTGGCTTTGGTGGAGGAGCAAATACTGACCTCGGGTGATGATGTGGCCCTTCTCTTTCCTCAGCTGTTGCCAGGTGTGGCTGGACAGGGCTTAGCCGGCTGCTGCTCGCTCTCCAGAAGAACCCCCTTTGGACTGAAGTAGGAAAGCTTGATGCAGGCTGTTCAGGTAACGACATTTAGAGACCTTTCTTATGAAAGACGTTTGATTTCCTGTGAGTTACTGCCATTAAGGACATTTATTTCTTATACCAAAAGTCTCAATTCATCTTGTCTCTAGAGATCATTTCGTCTCATACTGTATGCTATCTCAGCAGAAAAAAATGCTTTCCCCAAATGTGTCAGTGCTATTTTTAAAAAGGTTCAGTGACCTATTTCTGTAATTCTCACAGACACTGAAAGAACAGCAGTCTATTTAGGCTCAGCTCTGTCACTGAAAAGTTACCCCTGCCAGGTGTTGCCTGCAGAGGAATCACCTCGCTGGGCAGGAGAGTCTGAAGAAGTATGAGGAGGGTCGTCAGAGTGAGATCCTGGGAGCAGAAACACACATTCACCCTCACACCTCTCCAGGTTGGAACAGTGTCCCGGTGACTGCAGTCCGACTTCAGCCCGATTTGACATTGGGAGATTCTCCATAATTCACTACTTGCCAAAGTACCTGAAAAGACAATTTACAAAAGAGGAACTTGGCTCATCGACTGATGCACGGAAAACAGGTTAGCTCCTCTAGTCATCACAGATGTGAACATTATAGCAATGCCACTGTCAGAACTCACCTATGCTGGGAGCAGTCAGGATGGCGATTACCCTTCAGTCGGGGATGAAGGGCCAAAGGGGCATGACAGGTGCTTCTGGGGTTCTGGTCATGTTCAGTTTCTTGATCTGGGTGCTGGTTACTTAGAAGTCTACTTTGAGAAAATTCGCTTATGATCTGTGTACTTCTCTGAGTGTGTGATAAGCCTCACCGAAAAATCTACATAAGAAAACCAGCTCACTTTCTACCTATTAAGTTATATTTATATATATATATAGAGAGAGAGAGAGAGCGAGCATGCAAGCGAGCATGCCCGTGCAGCTGAAGCCATAATGAAGCTGCAATTTTCACATATTGCTAGTGGCAGTGTACATTAATAGAGCCCTCTTCGGCTCTATTTTGGCCTCCTCTTTGGGGAGTGATTTGGCAATATGAATTTAAAAATCTTAGAAGCGTTTGTATTGTTAACTACGAAATTCCACATCTGAGACTCTATCTTAAGAAATAATCCTAAATGACCAAAAAGGTTTATGTGCATGTATGCATTGCAATGTCATTTACAATAAAAAAAATGTATATTAGTAAAACATTGAAAGTAATCTAAATGTCGAACTATAGGGCAACAGGTGAAGTTTGATAAATCCACACGATGACATTTTATCACTTAAAGTGAGCAATGACAGAAGGAAATAGAATGTAGCAAGTATAAAAAGCAGGGTATAACACTGTAGGCACAATTACAATTGGGTTTAGAAAAAAAAAGGAACACCCCTATGCAGAGAAAAATCACAAGATAAAAAAAGTGATCAAAGTTTACATTTGGGTAACAGAACTATGGGCAATATATTTTCTCTAATTTACTATCCCATGTTTGCCAAATTTTGTTTCCTGAGTCTGTATTACTTCAGTCAAGGAAGTAATATTTAAAGAGTAAACCTTGTGGGGATGCCTGGGTGGTTCAGTGGTCAAGTGTCTGCTTTGGCTTAGGTCATGATCCCAGGATCTTGGGACCAAGGCTCATATTGGGCTCCCAGCTCAGCAGGAAACCTGCTTCTCCCTCTCCCACTTCCCCTGCTTGTGTTCCCTCTCTAGCTGTCCCTCTCTGTCAAATAGATAAATAAAATCTTTTTTAAAAGGTGGTGGGTAAGCCTTGTGCCTTCTACTCAGTCTCAGAGGGTGCTGCCCTCTGATTCTTCTAGGTCCCCTACACTCCTGCCTAATATCACCACCACTTGGTTCCAATGGCCCAGGAAAATTCCTCAAGTTCACTACCAGGACTACAAATGTGCCAAGGTCCTACAAAAACAGTTGAAATCTGGGGGGGGGGGTGGGGATGGGGAGACAACTGTTGGTTCAAAAATAGAAGTGTAAGATTAAAATTCACCAATTTTTATTGCAATAGCTATAAAATGTAAATTACATCAGCTCCTTTAACTGTTAACATTTGATTTCATAAAAAAATTTCATTAAATTTGAGACCAATTTGTCGGTTAAATTTTTGTTATAGTCAAGATTTTCTGACTCCTCATGACCTTTGAAAGAAATACTAGTTAATATATATTAAATTCCTTTTTGGTAGCCGTATACTTTTAAAAAGAACACAGAATTAGGAGAGATCTCTCAGAAATAGCAATATGATTGCGTCTCTTGTGGGATAGACTGGGTTTCAGGCTTGTTTACAGGTAGGCTGGGGTCTCCGCAAGTGAGAAGGCCTCCGCCAAGCCATCTTTATTTCTTCCCTCAGGTAATGGCGACTATTAAAGGGCTTCCCATCCCATCCAAGCCCTGCTCCAAGTCTGCATCTGGTAAACATCCTACAGGAGCGCCCCAAGCCCTCCTAAGAGAAGTCTGGGCTGACCCTGAGGCCGGGTAGGCCCCTCCCCTGCCCTTTCCCCTAAATACCCGCTCCCGCCACCCTCTTCCTTTTGCCAAACCACTTTCCTTCCCCGAGGGTCCTTATGGGAGGATCCTTATCACCTTCCACCCATTGCCCTGGGAGTTCTCTGAGAGCCCAGACCATTCTTCCGTCAAGATCTTTCTTAACCTTGGAAAAACTCCTGGAGGTGAGGAGGTTATGCATGAATGACAGGAAGGGGGAGGAGTGGAAAGAGAGACACGGCTCAGGAGGGGCTGGGGTGGGGGTAAAACCCCAGGACAAGTGAGGCAGCTTTGGACCTCTGGGTAGGCAGAACGCATGGCTCTACCAGTCTGAAGCGCGGGGAGGGGCTCGGATAGAGAAACCAAGGGGTGGCCACCAATTTAAATGGGGTGGGTTGGGGTGGAAGCCAGGGCTGTGGCTGTGAGGAGCCCACTTCACAAGGGTGGGCAGAGAGGGGTCCCTACGCTGCTCAGTTGGTTAAAAGTCTGCCTGCCTTCTGCTCAGGTCGTGGCCCCAGGGTCCTGGGATCAAGTCCCCCATTGGGGGACCCGGCTCACTGGGAGCCTGCTTCTCCCTCTGCCTGCCCCTCCCTGTGCTCGCTCTCTCTGTCAAATAAATAAAATCTTAAAAAAAAAAAAAAATGTGGGCAGAGCCACCACACCAGGGAGAATCCCCACTCCTCGTGGGCCTGGCAGAAGAGTTGAAGACAGCAGGGGCTGTGAGGTTCTTGGGCTTCCAGCAGAAAGAGCCAAAAAGTACTACCTGGAGGCATGAGACCCCTGGAGGCCAGCCCTGCAACAGTGAGCACTCAAAGGCCCGTGGACTCTGGGCCAGGCCGGAATTAACCCCCCAGTGAGCTGCAGAACAATGCTAACACAAGCCCCCGTTTACAGATAGGCACAGGTGGGCTGAGGAACCTGCCCAAGGACCCACGGGAAGGAAGCACAGGCGTGGAGACGTGGCTCCGGATGCCAGCCCAGCGCTGGGTTGCCTCTAAGCGAGACTGAGGCTGGAAGAGTGTCCCTAGGAACCGGTTACTAGAAAGCCCCCGGGGCAGTGGGGTGAGGACCTGCAGCCGAGCAGCTGGAGAATTGCAGAGTCACGGAAAGGGGAAGAAAGGTGACAGGGAGGGACTATTTCATGGAGCAAAGGGGTGTTTGCAATTTTGCAAGTGTATTTGCTATTTTTCTCACATCAAGAAGCAATCGCCAGTTAATACTTTCATCCTTCTAATGTCTAAAAAAATTACCCTAGAGCTGCTTCCAGGTGGCACATGGAGCTTGTGGCCAAGAGTTGTCCATGCAGCCACCAACATGGACAGCTTGTGCCAAGTCTTGTTCTTGTCCTTGATTGTCCCAACCTGAAGCTGAGAAGTCCAGCTCTTCCCCACTCCCCGCCCACTCAGGGTGCCGGACAAAGACGGTGCTGGAGATGGGGTCTGATTTCCTCATCACGGGAGGGACCCTGATGGTGTGGTTGCCCAGCTTGTAGGCTCTGTGCCTGATGAACATGGGTGTGAGAGGCCAGCAGATCTCTTGGCCTACAGAGTTGGTGGAAATACATTGTGCAAGGACTTGCATCCAGCTTTTAGTTTACAGTGGGAAGTTGGAAAGCTTCTGTTTCATAATCCTGGATCAATGCAGTGCATCCAACATTCCAAAACTCAGTAGATTTCTTCTATTCATTGGACTCATCTGTGTCCTGTTGGTTTTTTTTCATGACCAGCCCCATAGTACGTATGAACCTGCCAGGCTGTCTATCTGAGGGGTTTGTGTGCCTTTTGGGAAGAAATCAGCAGCTATGGATTTGCTCCTGATCGTGAAGTTTTAAAGGTTGTGCCCATCCTCCCATCTGAAATGTGGAAAAGGTAGAGAAAAAGAAGCATCTCTGAAAAGAAAGAAAGCCTCTCATAGCTTGGCCTAGATGTCTTGGGAAGGAAGAGACAAACTTGTCAAACTTGTTTTTTCAACAACATAAAGTGACATTTACTTATTAGTTATCTTAATTCATTCATTCATTCTTTCTTTTAAAGATTTTATTTATTTTTTTGACAGAGAAAGAGCGTGGGGGAGAGCACAAGCAGAAGGAGCGGTAGGCAAAGGGAGAAGTAGGCTCCCTTTGAAGAAGTCAGGCAGGGAGCCTGATGGGGGTGCTTGATCCCAGGACTCCGGGATCACAACCGGAGGCAAAGGCAGATGCTTGGGGTGCCTGGGTGACTCAGAGGTTAAACCTCTGCCTTCAGCTCAGGTCATGATCTCAGGATCCTGGGATTGAGCACCACATCTGGCTCTCTGCTTGGCGAGGGGTCTGCTTCTCTGCCTACTGGTGATCTCTCTCTCTGTCAAGTAAATAAATAAAACCTTAAAAAAAAAAAAAAAAGGCAGATGCTTAACCGACTGAGCCACCCAGGTGCCCCTTAATTTCTCATTTCCTTTTTTTTTTTTTTTTTAAGATTTTATTTATTTATTTGACAGAGATCACAAGCAGGCAGAGAGGCAGGTGGAGAAAGTGGGGGTGTAGCAGGGTGTCGGGGGGGGGGACACAGACCCCCTGCTGAGCAGAGAGCCAGATGTGGGGCTCCATCCCAGGACCCTGAGATCATGACCTGAGCCAAAGGCAGAGGCTTAACCCACTGAGCCACCCAGGCAACTGTTTTGTTTTGTTTTTTACAATACCTTTTTTTCTCCTTTTTGAGAACAGATTTCTGGTTTTCAGAAATTATTGTAAAATCAGGAAGCAAAATCCTGTAAGCTGAGATGGCATTTACCTGTACTGTTTTGCCTTTCAACAGAGTGGGAACCAAACATTAGTGCAGATATGTATGTAAGTTGGTTTCCTGAACAATAGAGTAGGAAAGGAACAGAATTAAATAATTTTTCTAATAAAAAATATTACCAATTAACATAGCACTAAAAAGCTAAGCACATGTCCATGACTCACTTAACTTCTCCCTTAATGCAGACCACCGGTACCAAACACTGGAGGCCTTTCTCTTCATTACTCAACATTATGGGTTTTCTTATATTGTCATCACTCACAGATCCTCTTCTGGGGCAATGCTGTGTGTAGAGTCCCCTGGAAAAGTGAGAAGGAAGGAGACTAGGATGGTTCTGCCTGGAGGCCTTTACTCTAGATATTCCCTCTAGGGAAGCCTGAGTGACTCAGTCAATTCAGCATCTGACTCTTGATTTCAGCCCAGGTCATGATCTCAGGGTCATGGGACGGAGCCCCTTGTTGGGCTCTGCGTTCAGTGCAGAGTCTGCTTGAGATCCTCTCCCTCTGCCTGGTCCCCCGCCTCTCTCAAATAAATAAGATAAAATAAAATAAATCAACACCTGTCTTCCCTCTGGTATCTTGGCTAACTTCCTTGCTTCCCTCAAGTCTCTCACCATCTCACCATCTTGTAATACTGCCGCCAGCCCCCTGCCACTACACTGCGGGAGCTCCTGCCTCCCGTACCCTGCTCTATTTTGTTCTTTCCTTTTTCCACAGCAACTGTTACCACTAAGTAATACTTTGAGGCATTGTCTTTTAAGTTTCCAGCACATCTCCCCCACCCCAACTACAACAGTGCAAGCTCCTCGAGGCAGGTGCCTTTATGTCTGGTTTTCTGACCTAATCCAGGTATTGGGAGCAGTTCTGAAAGAGAAAGCAGTAGAAGCTCCATTAATACTTTTGGAATAAAAGAGGCACCATCTCAGTGGCTATGACTCCTTCATTAAACAGGAAGGGCTGTAGCCAGTGTTTGGAAGATGGGCAGCCTTTCCTAGGGGAGAGAAACAGAAAAGGCATCCCACATAGAGGAGTGACGAGCAAATGCTAGAAGGTAGGAGAAAGTTAGGTCATTTGGGAGGCAGTGAGTAGACAATATGGCAGTGCCAGGATGTAGGACATTGGATGCTGGAACAATGGGTGTGGATTTTCTTCCATAGGCAGTGGAAGGGTAGGGAAGTGGTGGTTATGGAAGGGTTTTGAGCGGGAAAGGACTTTATGCAAATAATTTTTTTTCAGAGTTTATTTATTTATTTTTAGTAATCTCTACACCCAAAGTGTGACTTGAACTCATGGCTTCAAAATCAGGAGTCATAGGCTTCTCTGACTGAGGCAGCCTGGTGCCCCAAAAGTTGACATTTTAGAAAGATTAATCTGGAAGTGGGGTGCCTTTCAGGTGGGAGCGGTCCCCTCTGGGATGTTTTTCCTCAATCCCCTCCCCTTGCCTTTCCCTCCTCATGAGCACTCTGGGGATTTACTGTACTCCATCTTCGCTGTGCTCTCACTACTCCAGTTTTAGCCAGAATCTGAGACTGAAGGTGTGTGGCACTTCTTAGATTTGGAGGGAGGAGGCTTTGGCTCTGCCCGCTCTCCTTTGTCTAGGTGAAGTCAGGGGAGGCAATATCCATGGCCCCTGGTTAAAAATGGCATGTGGCACTTAGAATGCTTCCTCCTGCTTCTCCATCTTTGTATTTGTGGTATGGTCCCCAAGAGGGATGAATGAATGCTTGAGATTTCCCTAAGCAATACTGAAATTCTAAAGGAGTGAAAGGTGGGGAGACCTTTGACCAGCACATCAAGAACATGGATACATTAGAACTGGAGCCTTATGTTACAATTGCAAGTCAAACTCCAAGTGGGGTAACCAGCCCATTAGCGCAGGCCTGTGAAAACTGGCTTTTCTGCCATCTCTACACACACACACACATACACGGGTGCACACTCTCACATACACACATTCATTGGGCCCTGGAAAGATCAAGGCCAACTGCAAAGTACCCATTCCCCAAGACTCCTAATTTATATTGGGAACTAGCTATAAAGCTCCCCCTGCTCCCCAATCTTCCCTTGCAATGATAAAGAGCATGTCACATCACACTAAATGTGACACTTAATCAAAACCCGTCTTCTTTAACAAACCCTTAACCTCCAGCACATGAGAGTCACCAAGGCCAAGGGACGAGACAGGGAGCCAACTCAGGTGGCACAGGCTTTGATTAAGATGATACAGATTTCCTTTTATTTCACTTTCATCAGAGTTGTAAAATTCGAATCTATCCCCTTTTTGATTTGACAACAGCACATTTCAGTAGAGGTTGACACCAAAAGAAGATCAGGACTTGTTCTCTCTTCAACCGGGAGTAGACGATAATTTCTCTGAATCCCCTTCAGTAATGATCCTCAGAGCTTCTGATCTTCCCATAAGCAAGTTTTGCAGGGGACGTGGTTAAACGGAAGCACAAACCTGCCTGGCATCTGGTTCCTTTCTTAAGTGGTATCTAAATACCCTTAATCTCTAGGCCCTGGAAAAGACCTCCCCTTCTCTGTCTCCTTTCTTGGGTCTTTTTTTTTCTCAGACTTAAGTCCTCCAGTGAATTCTTTCGCCAGATTTCTGGGGCAGGAAATCGACGTCGCTGCCACACAGTACTTGAAAAACTTGTGGGGGCTCCAGCAGTTGTCCGTTTCTATAGCATGAGCCATGGTTTTCTCTCCTGATGGGTGAGGGATTTTGTTTTACAATTATGTAATCCCTAGCTAGATCCCAAAAGAACAAAAGTGTTTCTAGCTACTTAATATACATTTATTGAATCTCAATTAGGGATGATGGAGGTGTGATAAGAGAAAAGATTATTCTGCTTTCAAGTAACTGGAAGTAAGATGTGGCATTCACAGCAGGGTGGGACAAGTGGCTACAAGCCTTCCAAAGCATAGACAGTGCATGGATCCAGAAAACATTAGGCATCTACTGTGTGCTGGGCCCTGTTCTGGGCACTGGGATATAGATTTGTACACACTGGACAACATTCCTGCCTGCAAGGCACTTACAATCTAGCAGGCGCTGGGCACATTTTCAGCTTTTGAACAACCCACACTTGGCCCTTTGTATGTTGACCTTTTCAAATCACCTTTTATAGTCTGGGTCTGGACTTGGACTGGGTGCTGTGGTCATTACTGAGAAAGCACAGACATGACCACCAACAAGACTAGAAGACAACTTATGGAATGGGAAAAGATATTTGCAAATGTTATATGCATGTAATACAGGATTAGTATCCAAAATACATAAAGAAATTATATAACTCAACACCCAAAATACAAATAATCCAATTTAAAAATGGGCAGAAGATGTGAACAGACATTTCTCCAATGAAGACATCCCGATGGCCAAGAGACATATGAAAAGTTGCTCAACATCACTTGGCATCTGGGAAATGCAAATCAAAACGAGAATGTGATATCACCTGATACCTATCAGAATGGCTAACATCAAAAACACAAGAAACAAGAAATGTTGGCGAGGAAGTGGAGAAAAAGGAACTCTCTTACACTGCTGGTGGGAATGTAAACTGGTGTAGCCACTGTGGAAAACAGAATGGAGGTTCCTTAACAAATTGAAAGCAGAACTACCCTATGATCCAGTAATCACTCTCCTGGATATTTACCCAAAGAAAACAAAAACACTAATTTGAAAGGATGGATGCACCCAAATGTTTATAGCAGTATTTTTTTTACAATAGCCAAATTATGGAAGCAACCTAAGTGTCCATCGATAGATGAATGGATAAAGAAGATACAGTACATATACATAATGGAATATTACTCAGCCATAAAAAGAATGGAACATGCCATTTGCAATAACATGGATGGATTGAGAGAGTAAAATGCTAAGCAAAATAAGCCAGTTAGAGAAAGACAAATGCCATATTATTTTACTCATTTGTGGAATTAAAGAAACAAAACAAATGAACAAAGGGGAAAAAAGGAAACAACCCAAAAAACAGACTCTTAACTATGGAGAACGAACTGGTGGTTGCTGGAGGAGAGGTGGGTGGGGGCTTGAGTGAAATAGGAGATGGGATTAAGAGCATACTTACTGTCCTGAGCACTGAGCCCTATAGGGACCTGTGTACAAAATCACGCTTTTGTACACCTGAGAGGAATATAACACTGTATAGTAACTACACAGGAACTAAAAGGAAAAGGAAAGGAAAAGATAAGAAAGGAAAGGAAAGAAGAGAAGAAAGGACAGACAGGAAAGGGCACTTACCTTTTATTCAAAGATAGAAAAAAAAGCAGAATACCCAGAATATTTCAAAGTGGAAGGGGAAAAAAATGGTTTTTTATAAAAAGCCTATGTTTCAGCCAGAAAGAGGAGATAAATAACAATAAAGAATCTTCCTTCCCCAGACCAGGTTAAGGCTAAAGATTATGGACGAACCCAGACTGAGAACACAGAAGTTGGTGCCAAGGGCCAGGGCAGGAAAAGAGTAAGTGTTGGGCTTGCCTTGACTTTTCTAACTGGAGGCCTTTCCATCACCCCTAGAAGACAGTCTTCAACTTCCAAGGGGCCCAGCAAAGCATCACCTGGATCCATGTCTGTGCGTGAGTGGGTGCGGGATGATGGCCCGCGAGCAGATCAGTCGGCAGAGAATGCTGGTGGCTGAGGGCAGCAAGAGCCATCGGGAGCTGTAGCAGCAAGAACTGCTAGAACCTGGTGGTTACTCAGCAGCGTGTGGCCTGCATTCTACTTTTCCCCACGCAGGCCCCTGAACTTCTTGGAAAGCAATGCAGCACACATGGGAGGGAACCACAGGTCCCAAAGCCAGTGAGAGCTGGGGCCCAGAAGGCTGCCTTTGTCCTGGAAGAGGAGCTCCTTCCCCTTTCTCACCTGGGAGAGGAGCCCAGGGTGGTGCTACGATCCCTGTTCAAACTTCCTAGGGATTAGATTTGACCGCCCCCTCACCTCCCCCTTATCTCCCTCCCAACGAGCAGGAGGACTGTGAACCTCATTACAGAATTCAGTCACATTGAGGTGAGTCAACAGGTGTGTTGTGTTCTCCTCTGAGCTTTTGTGATAAAATTTTCTGCACCTTAAGCTATTTATTATGCATTTTTTCAACATAAAAGTAGAGGGGATAGTATAAAGAGTCCCATTTACCCATCATCTAGATATAACCATTAACATCTCACCATATGCTAGAGTCTGAGTGATTATGGGCACCCCCATCAATTCATAGGTTGAAAACTGACCCGGAACATGATATTAGGAGGTGGGACCTTTGGGAGGTGATTAAGTTATGAGGATGGGGCCCTCATAAATGGGTAAGCACCCTTATAAAAGAGATCCAAGTGAGCTCTCTCACCCTGTCTGCCACCAGAGGTCACAGTGAGAAGACACCATCTGTGAACCAGGTGGCAGGCACTCATTAAATACCAGATCCGCCGGCACCCTGACCTTGTATTTCCAGCCTCCAGGACATCGAGAAGTAGATTTTGTTGTTCATAACCAGACTACATTATTCTGTTATAGGAGACCGAGTGGACTAAGACACCATATTTGCTTCATGAGGCTTTATTTCTTCAGTATTTTAAAATAAATCATAGACATCGTATTTCACCCCCAAATAGTTCGGTATGTACTTTTTGAAAGATGAGGATGTTGTCTTATATAACCACAACACCATTATCACAATATCAAAATTAATAATAAATTCCTAAATATTTTCTGATGCCCAGTCCAAACTCAAATTTCCTTGATCTATGCCAAGATATCTTCTATAGTTGGTACGTTTGAATCGGGATCCAAACAAGGTCCACACATTGCATATGGCTGTTATGTGTCTAGCTGCTTTAATGTAAGAGAATCACTTTGAAGTATTCACCAGTGGGTTGTTCTCACCCGCCCCTCTGTCCTGGGCTTCAGCGAATCTCTCCAGGTATACCCCGAGGGCCCTTCCCAGCAGTCCAGGCAGGCCACCAGACCTGGACTGACCGGGGTCTGGAGGAGGCAGCCTTGGCATGCAACCAGAAACACGGGGTTTCAAAATTTCAGCTATGAAGCATGACCTTTGGAAAAATGTATGATGAAATTTCTGTGCCCTGGCTCCGGACAAGATACAGCTTCTTCCTGGAGGAGGGAGAGAGAAGAAGGATGCCAGGGTAGAAGCGGAACTGAGAGGGAGAGCACTCCATGAGTCATGGGCCCGGGCAAAGGGGCTCTATCTGTCCTTTGTGCCGAGGAGCTGGGCAGCTGGCCTCCTCGGGGTCCTCAGCTGAGCACTGCCCTTGATAGTTCCTTTTGTTTGTTCGGTGGGAGGGACACCCATCTCTTCCAGGGGAGCTTTGCAGCCAAAGGGCCACAGCACAGGGATGCTCCCTGCTTGGGGAGGGGGACCCCGGCTACCTAGAGGGTTGGTGGTGCTGGGAAGGGGGCCTCTCCCATCCCCCCTTCACCCCAGCAGGCCAGCACCGCGGTAAGGGCATCCAGTCAGCGGGGTCAGGTGACACGCACCCTCTCCGTCTCTGAAGGGCTGCCTGGTCAACGGCATCCTTGCGTGCTCCCTCTGAGAGTTCAGCCATATGCTAGGTTGATTTCTTCCAAATCTGAAACTTTGATCAAAGAGTAGCATTTCTTATGTGAGGGGAGAGTGCCTGAAGCCTGAGCTTTGTCCCCCAGCACTATATTCCAGCTTCAACTATGCCCTAAACCCCTTGGACCAGAACTGTGTTTGTGAACCCCTAGAGAAGCGGCCCCCCGAGACCCTGGAGCCAGAGTGGAGAGGGTGTGAGCCAACACCCAGATGACAGCTGTTCTCTTGGCCTTCCGGAGTCCTGGCTGCCTTCTGTCTGCGCCTGTGTGAAAACTGGCTCCTGAGGGATTACTCATCTTCTTTGATGACCAGGTCGGCGTTCTCTGGGCTCTGGTCCTGTATGGGCTCTGGTGGCAGGGGTGCTGGGAAGGCCGTGCCCTCCGAGAGACTTCTGGCGGGACCCGGAAGTCCTGACGGTACCAGGGCGGTGGGAACTTGGGGATGACGGTGCTCTGTGGGCCTCCACATGGAGCTCCAAGATCTGGGCGGCTGGCAATCTGGTCTGCATCTGATCAATTTTATCTGCAAAGTATTCAGAAAATTTCTCCCCCAAAGAACATGTTGACCCCCTGAAGGAGGGAATGCAGTGTGGGTCGCTTGTTTGAAGACATTCTCCGTTTTGATGAGACTTGTGCAGAGACCCAAGATAAGCCTCAGAACATGAGCCAAGCGGGTGGGGGAAAGGCTCCTCCGGTGACGCTCCGCGTTGTCCCCTGCCTTCCATTTTACGTGTTTACCAATTGTGAAAGCAAATCCAGCTGTTGGAAGGAATTGCTTCCAGATGACATTATGGGAAAGGAAAACACACTTTATAAAAAAAGCTGCAGAATAAAAAGCAGAACATGTACGCTCTGTGGGCCAGGATTCCATATGGACTATTTCCTGATATTGTGCAATAAGCCAGCTCCTGGGGTAATAATAAGAACAGTGCAAATGTTCCCTGCACTGGAGTCAGGAGACCAGAGCCGGGATGGGGCTTGGCAGAACTTGGGGAAAATCACTTGACCTCCCTGGGCCACCATATTTTTCTCCCTCCTAGGAATCCGCCTCCACCTTCACTGGGGAGCCCCGTGAAAGCCTCAGAAAATATCTTCTGTGTGTCGAATGATGTGCAAGGACCATCAGAAAGCAAGGACATTTTGCTTTGGAAAATTGGATGCCTTTCTCGGCCCCCCAGCACAGAAATGTGCTGTGTTGGCTTTCTCAAAAAGATTTTAGAAGCTTTCTAATGAGCTGGAATTAAAGTGTCCCTTTACTAATTTGGTTTTACAGGTCACTGGATAAAACCTACTTAGAGTGGTTTGAAGAGGATTAGGACATTTGCGTCTCTTCCAAGTTGACTTTCCAGGCAGGGTCAGTCAGCAGCTGGAGACTCCCTTGGCTAGAGGCCAGAGCCCTTTTGTAAGCTGCAAGTTTGTAAGGGCCCGGTGAGCACACTGTAAGGCTATTACCCAAGAAATGGAAAGTTTGCAGGGAAATGAAAATGTAAATGCATAAAAGCAAGGCACACATTCCTGAGTTTGCGGGCCTAGAAGCATGCCGGAAAGGCCGGCACTGCCGTTCCACAGGGCAAAGCAAACAGTGGAGGCCGCCGACCCACGCTCCAAACTTCTCTTGGGGCAGTGTGGGCTTCGAGAGCTCCAGAACGGCCTTACGCTCAGGAAGTTCCCAAAGACTGATACTGGGGCTATTACAGTCAATATTAAATACAATTTAAAATGTTTTTTTCAGGGGCGCCTGGGTGGCTCAGTGGGTTAAGCCGCTGCCTTCGGCTCAGGTCATGATCCCAGGGTCCTGGGATCGAGCCCTGCAACAGGCTCCTTGCTCAGCAGGGAGCCTGCCTCTCTCTCCGCCTCTGCCTGCCTCTCTGCCTGCTTGTGCACTTGGTGGTGCTGGGAAGGGAGCCTCTCCCATCCTACCTCCCCGGCAAATAAATAAATAAAATTTGACAAATAAATAAATAAAATCTTAAAAAAAAAAAAAAAAAGGTTTTTCAGTCCTATCAGCCACATTGTGAGTGCTCAACAGCCACATGCAGCGAGGGACGACGGATACAGTGAACCCTCACTCATTCATTCACGGAGTGCACGGCCATGAAGGAAGCACTTAGTATCTCTGCCCTCACGGAGTTTATGTTCTAAAGGGGAAGAGAAACAAGAGACAATAAATACAGTGAGTAAATTTTTCCATCACTTGTGGTCCCCCCAGGAAACAGATGACATTCAATTGAGTAATCAAGACGACTTTAATGAGCGGATTTACCAAGATGTGGGTAGACTTCAGGGAAACCAACAAGAAATGGTGTTGTACTGGAGAACCACCCACCGTGGGGAACCACCGCCCACGCACTGGCCTCACGAGGCAAGAGAAGGGGCAGTCACCAGAACCCTGTGAGAGAGCTCTGGGGTGTGGGCTGTAGCCTCTGTGAGAGGGACCGGACCAGGCATGATGCCCCAGGTGGGGCGGGAGCTTTGGGACTGGACTCTGTATCGCTCCATGCTCAGAGCTCCGGCCTGTATCCGGTTCCCCCCACCCCCCAACCCCCCCACTGGCGGGCCCCAGGGAAGCTGCAGGCATGGAGTCCTCTGGGGGCACAGAGCAGCATGGAAAAGAGTGCAGAGAGAATCTGGGTGGACAAATAGAATCAGCAGCATCATGCCGCACACTAGAAGGCAACGGCGCAGGAGAAAGAGGAGGTCAGAGGGAAGGACTGAGAGGTCTGGACAGCCAAGTAAAACAAATGGCCTGAAGCCCACGCTCTCCTTCCTCTGCTCTCCCACCACCCCTCTCTTTCCTGTTATGACTAATTGTGTCCCCTCTGAGTCCTACCATCTCTATGCTGCTTCTGCCACTTGTCACATCCTCTCTCTTTGGGTACCTTCACAAGGTGCCCGGAGCAAAGTAGGCAGCTCTGGTGAACTTGCAGGGAGTCCCTATGCTCTGCTTTATTTTATTTTATTTTAGATTTTATTTATTTGACAGAGAGAGACAAAGTGAGACAAAGAACACAAGAAGGGGGAGTGGGAGAGGGAGAAGCAGGCTTCCTGCTGAGCAGGGATCCCAATATGGGGGTCGATCCCAGGACCCTGAGATTGTGACCTGAGCCGAAGGCAGATGCTTAATGACTGAGCCACCCATGGCCTCCTTATTTTATCTTTTGAGAATATTTTATTTATTTATTTGAGAGAGAGAACATTCAGGGGCAGAGGGAGGAGAAGCAGGCTCCCCATCAAGCAGGGAGCCTGAAGCAGGTCTTGACTCTAGGATAAGTCGAAGGCAGACACTTAACCGACTGAGCCACCCAGGTGTTCCTTTATTTTTATTTTTAAATAGACTTTATTTTTCAGAATAGTTTGAATTTTAAAGAACAGTTGAGAAAATAGCACAGAGAATTCCCACATAACCCCACACCTAGCTTCCCTATTATGAACGTACCTTAGCACGGTACGTTTGTTACAATTAATGAACCAATAACAATATGCTGTTAACTAAAGCCCATATTGTTTTCTGATTTTCTCAGTTTTTCCATCAACTGGAGAGGTCTCTAAGCCTACTGTGCCACTCTCTAATCTAGGGCTACCTGTTTTCTTGATTCCCTTCCAGGCTTTTGAAAGCTAATAGAGAAAAATCACAAAACTGGGGTTGAGCGGGTCTAGTCTGACGAGAGAAGACATGGAAGCTCTAAACAGTTAACAATCTCCAGACACAAGGCATTATCTGTAGCCTCCTACTCAGTCCCATGCCTCCTAGGCGCTGCCCTCCCTGTAGCCACCATAGAGTGCCCTAACGCTAATACCTCACGGACCATGGCTCAGTTACCCAAACTGAGAAATTCACGTTGATAGGAGTCTATTAACTAAATTGCAGACTGTAACTGAGATGTCACCATTTGTCTCACTAATATCCTTTTTCTGTTCTGGCATTCAGTCCAGGATACCACAGTCACTTGTCACGTCTCCTTAGCCTTCTCTAGTCTGTGACCATTTCTCAGACTTCCCTTGTCTTTCATGACCTTGACACTTTTGAAGAGTATTGGTCAGGTAGTATGTAAAATGTCCCTCAGTCTGGGTTTGTTTGCTGTTTGCTCATGGCTGGACGGGGATTATGAATGGTTGGGAAGGAGACCACACAGGGAAGTGCCTTTCTCAAGACATTGTGTGGGGGTGTGGGGGTGTCATGAGATGAGCAAACCTGAACTACAAACCACCTTAACCTTGCTCATTTTGTTAGGGTGGTACCCGCCAGTTACTCTTTTTCTTCTTCCACACTCTGTTACCAGCAAGTCATGAAACCCAGACCACACTCAGGAGAAAAGGTACTACCTTGTACTCTGGAGTAAGGGGTATCATCAAAGCATTTGTGGACGTATGTGAAAACCACTGCAGTATTAATGAATACTTTCGGGTAACTGATCTGAGGCTCTACAAAGATCCTGTATCTCCTTAAAGCCTCACCCATTAACCTTCACGTTCCTCAGGGGATCCTGCCTGCCACCATCACATCACTGCTCCGGGCTTCAGGAGATTTTGTCCCTTCCTCTTTCCTTCCTCATTTATAGTTTGGAATCCTTCCTCAGGACAGTTTTGTCTTCTGCTTATTTATTTGTTTATTCTGTCATTTATTGTTATCACTATGGGCTCCTGGGTCTTTATTTTCTTTGAGTTATAATCTGATACTATTGTTCTTCATTTGGTGCTCAAATTGTTCCAGTGTTGGTTGTTGGGAACCTCTTCCACTTTGTTCCTTTGTTCTTCGGACATGCTTTCATCCTTTTTGTGTTTTGCTTTGTTTCGAGCAGGAGTTTACTTTCTGTAGGTGTGAAATGCCCAAGCCTGTCATGTGTTTTCAGCTTCAGCTGCCTCAGCCTAGAGGGCCTCCCAGGGCATTTTTAATTTCCTTGCTGACAGGCTGGTGACTTTATTTAGGACCTGCTGCTCTGCCAGGATCAAAATCCTATCTGTACAGGCAACTCTCACAGTGGTAAAGGGTCTGACAGATGCAGTCCCTGGCCTGGCACTTGCCATTATGTGACTTTGGGCACACAACTCTGTAAGCCTCAGTGTTCTCTTCTGTAAAATGGGGAGTAACAATCCTACTTCCTATGGGGTATGAGAATTAAATGAGAGAACGCATGTAAAACAGTTCATATGCCTGTTCTAAGTATCTGATAACAATGTTTTTGATGATAACGAAGAAGCTGCTACTTCTGGTGCCAGCAACTGGTTTTAAGGGCAGACTGCCTTGCTTTGAAACCGTAATAAAACTCTCTGTGTCTCGGTTTCTCATCAGTAAAATGGGGATAATAACAAAAACCAGCTCATAACCTGACCTTTCCCAACCCATCCCTTATATCCCAATAAAAAACAACTTCATAAGAGTTTTTAAAAAGCCAAAAACAAAAAACAAAACAAAAAAATCCCCAAACAAAGAAACCCCAGCTTATAGAGTGTTGGATTAAGTGAGTCCGTATACACGAAGCACTCAGAACAGGGCCTGGCCCTTGAAACCTGTTAGCTGTTACTGTTTTTGTAATTATTACTATCGTAGACTAAATCCCTAGTTCCTCTGGTGTTATTCTCCCCATGGTTGGTAGGCCAAGAATTATGGCATAAAAATTAAACAATCTAATTTGAAAAAGAGAGAGAGAGACTATAAAATTGAAAGGTAATAGATGGTTAACATCACATGGTTATCATCTTTAAAAGAACAACCAAATTCAAATTCATAACTAGCTTGATCACCGTCTTGTGCTGTTGACGTTTCCTGCTCTGAGGTGCTGACAAAAGGCGGAGACAGAATTACTCGATTCACATTTGCCTTGCACTGATGCACGAGGCCCAAATGGCCCGCGGCTTTGGGGAAACTCTTTGTAAATCCATCAAATTTGGCCATTAAAAATGATAACTATGATCAGCCAATGCTGAGGGACCCATTTTGTGGAAAAAAAGAAACGAAACCAACACAGTTAGTGACATAATAATTAGGACGCAGGGGAGACGGCTGACAATTTGGAGATGTTTTCTTGGAGAAAATATCAAATGACTTTCAGTTTGCAGGACATTAATAGATAATTAAATTGACAATTTATGGCCGCAGAGTGACAGTTGTTCCCTTCTCCTCTGTGCACATGAGTTAAGCATCTAAAGGCAATTTCTGCCCCGTGTTAATTGCAGGATAGAGTGTCATGAAAATTCCTTCCCACCCGCTGAAAAAGATTTTGTTGTTGTTAAGAACGTCAGGATTTTCTCCCATCCAAGTCCTAACCAGGCCCGACCCTGCTTAGCTTCCGAGATCAGATCGGGCGCGTTCAGGGTGGTATGGCTGTAGACAAGAACGTCAGGATTTTCTAACTATTGGCCTTAAAGTGCAGCTGAAGCTACATGAGGTTGGGTTATTATTAATATACATTTATTTGTTTTAATAAACTTATTTTTGAAAACCACGAATGCCCAAGTTAGCCTCATCTTAATTAACAATATCCACGGAGCCATGGACTCTGATGAAGGTGAGAAATGTCAGTTGACCTGGGCCAATGGCTTGGTGGGGTCCCTCCTCCCTACAATGAAAAATCCACCTTGGCTGGAAGCAGAAGCAGAACGGACAAGGGCCTGTAGGAGAAAACTAGGCCCTCTTAGTTGGGGCAGTTTTTCCAAGATTCTGAGACAACGATCCTGGCAGCAACATTTGGGGATATATGTGTGTTCATTATTGGTAAACATTAGTGTTCCTAAGATCTGAGCGGACAAGAGGCAAAGTGGCTGAGGAGAGTGAGGGTGAAATTGTTCTATGAGTCAAGGGTCTACCAGGCAGAGGCAGGCAAGGGGACTGAAAAGGCATTCTAAGGCCACTGTGGTGGAGGCTCAGTATTTTAGGAGTGGGCCCGAGAGCCTGTTCTGGTGATCTGGCAGTCTGCAGTTCTCTCTGGTTTGCTTACTGCCCACTGTAAGGAAACTGGGGTCTGAGTCAAGGCTGGAGGCTGACAAGGTGCTGAGTTGTGAACATTTGGATCCCATCAACATTAGCCCAACACTAATAGTTTTCACTGGAGCGTAACATGCAAGGGGCGAAGCAGTGACAAGTGAGGCTGGAGGGGTCCATTGTAGAGGGTCCCGTTGGCAGGGCAAGGTATTTCAACCTTATCCTAATAAAGTCCAGATAAGAGGGACACTAAACCAAGGTAGTTTGTGGAGGTGATAAGGAGATAACAAGATCCAACTTGATGGCAAGCCTGACTTTGGGGGTGGGGTGTAGGAACAAGAGGAGCTTCTGATAAATCCTGGGTTTCTAGCATAGGTATCATAACCAAGGATAGTAGAGGAAGAAGAGAGTGGGCTTTGGGGTAAAGGTGATGTATTCTGTTATTTATTATTTGTTTAAACATTTTATTTTTGAAGAATCCCTAGACCCAACATGGGGCTTGAACTCACAACCCCAGGATCAAGAGTCGCATGCTCTATGGACTGAGCCAGCCAGGCACCCTATCTTCTATTATTCACATGATGAGTTTGAGGGATCTGTAGGATCCTTTTAGGAGATGTCTGGCCTTTGGACACATTCACCGAGATTCAGGACAGAGAGATAGGCCCGAGCAACAGACTTGGGAGTCCCAAGGACTCCCTTAATAGAAGCTGTGGGCATGAATAACCTCTCCGGGAAGAAGAGAAGGAACGGGAGGGTTAACTTTTAAGAACCCAAGGAAGGAGAGAGGGAATAGCAGAGAAATAGGGGAGACCAAATTAATCAACTGTCTATATTTGTTTCTCCTTGAGGTAATCTTAGCCAAACTGGGTAACCCTTCAGCATATTTGTTTTGAATTCTAGCCCTCAAAAAACAGACCAAAAAACTACAGTTGGGTGACATGTTTGGCAAAACAAAGGCAAAGTGTACTGGGTAGCTGTTTTGAAACAACAGGTAATGATATAAATATAGTATGTGTGTACCAGAATTCCTCCCCAAACTCAAGTATTTTGAGAATGTAGGTGGAATTATAAAACAATATTTTGTATTCAGCAAACATGCAGGTTTGGTTTCCCTCACCATTTCTAATCTATTTGCTTTATTTTGGAAAATGTAGGTTTTTCCTACCAAGGTAAAAACAATCTATTGTTGTTGTTGATGGATAAACTGAGGTAGAGTATCCTGGTGACTTATTCACATAGGTTATCACAAACAAAGCAGTAATAAGACCATCATCTATTATGCCCATTACAAATATTTCTCCATGTCATCAAGATTGAATATTACCTGGCAGTTATAGTTCCTTTACTGAGAATAGCTACAAAGCAGTGTTTCTCAAACTTCTTGTGTTCTTGTCACACTTTTGAGTAATTTTGGGGGACATGGGTCATTGCAGGCCGGAAGTCACAAATGGCAGTGCATGAAAGGAGTTCTAAAGGCCCTGCAAGTGGTTCTTAAAAGTCTGACATTTAGATAGAAGGTGATTTCAGCTAACAATCCAGATTTTTGACTTCTTTGGAAGACTGGGAGATGTAGTAACATGGTCCTTCATGTCAACAATCCGGGGAGGCTTATGGTGGTTCTCCCTGCAGAGCAGACCTATCTTTTGGTTCTATAGTCTCAGCTTCTCGCCTTTGAATTCCCTGTCTCTTCTCAGTAGACATTTGAGTTTGAGACCAGAAGCCTGCTCTAGGCCAACTGACAGCTGTTCAAAGTGAATGGCCAATTGCACTGTCACTTCATTATTTGTGCTTGTCTCCTTCCATAACTTGAACTCCTTAAGGGCTGAGGTTTTTACTTGCTTGAAGTGCTTGTGTACCAATAGTCCTGTGCTAGGCATGGCACGCAGGCACTCAATAAAAGCTTAGTTAATGAATCTATGAGGTTTAATTCTTTGCAAGCATTTGGCCACAGATAAAGAAGGGGAAATTGCAATGATTTGCCTGGGGTCCTAAAGCTTAGAAATCCAGGGTATGAGATTAGTTCAATGTGTTTGTGATGAAGATGTGAATAAAGGACAGGCTTGGTGTTCAAGTGCATTTCTTAACAGATCCATCAGCCTTACTTGCTGATTCCTGGGAATCTCTTTTGAGTCACAACATGCATACCTAAGGCTCTGAGGAATTCTGTAGCAAAACAACACACAACGTGTTTTATTTGGCTTAACTGAGTATTTCCTAGTCTTTATCTACTTTTTCACTATTTTGTCACTGTCTTTGATTCAGAACATTCCCTCTTCTCAGATGTATTAAATGACGAGCTATTTATTTTTTTTTTTTAAATGATGGTAAAATACAAGCACCCTGGTTAAGACAATTTTGTAAGAATTTGGGACTGTTTCACAGGTCCCTGGGGTCTTCTTCAAAGCATGGCTAAAAGAATGTTGGGAAATGTGGCTTTCATTGTGGTGCTGTTGGAAGTCAAGGTTAAGCTATCTTGTTTTTCTCCTTGGATTAGGCCATAAATCTCTGAAGATAAAATAGCTTACATTTGTATGGCATTTTATAGTTTACACTGTCACATGCATTGTCTGTTTTTCTTTACAACACTGAGGACAGGGATTATTATTCCATTTTATAGAAGAAGTGGTCTCAAAAAGCTTCGTTGACTTATTACAAGACCTAAAACTACCTAGAGGTAATACCAAGATTTAAGCCAGTCTTTTTACTCTAGATCCGACCATCTTTCTGCAGTTCCATCTGGCTTTTATTTTATTTTTTGAGCACATCGTTTTGCTTTTTGGTCAAATCAAAACGTTGACTCTAAATTTCTAAGACTTGGTGTCGTAATCCCCACCCCTCCACCTAAAATACTGGCTCTAGTGTCTCCAGTGAAGCCTTGAGGAAAGGCATTAAAGATGGTTCTAGCAAGCCAATGGCCTGGAAGGCACACGAAGGGGAGTCAAGGGGGCTTAGAGCCCCTCGGATCCGCCGGCCCACACCGCGAGGGGGTCTGACTTTTGCTCTTTAAACACCTTGCCCTTTCTCCACCGCGCCTCAGGGCCACAAGCCCCTTCCGCGTCCAGACAATTCCTCTGAGCCGCACGCAACCTGGCCTTAACTTCCCCCGCTCCTAAGGAAGGGGCCACCCATGTGAAAAGCTTAATTCGCCAGAACAGCCTCCTGGAAACCCAACTCCGCGCCTTTAACCTGCTGGCCGAGTGTCACTGGCTCCGTGTTTACAGACTCTGGGTCCGGAAGCTCCGGGACGCAGCGGGCTGCCCGGCCGGGTTCCAAGTTCCACAGCTTCCAGCAGCCGCGGGAGGAAGGGGTCCGCTCCTCCGCCTGGGGCCCCTTCCCTCCCGAGCGAGGTGAGTGAGGGGTGGAGAAGGAGACGGGGCTCGGGAGAGAAGGAACGACAACCGAGCGGGAAGTGGGTGGAGAAGGGCACCGGAGGGGGCTCGCGGAGGGGCCCCAGGAGGCGGGGCAAGGGCGCTCGGGGCAGGCCCGCGGCCGGGGCGGGGCAGGGGGTGGCCACGCCCCCTCCGCGCCCGCCGACCGTCCCGCGCGCCAAAGCCGGACTTCGGGAAGGCGTACGGCGGGGCTGTGGAGCGCTTCCTGACGTCGGAAGTGGCGTCGAGCTCTGTTTCCCGCGCTGCTCGCGGCACTCCAGCTGGGTTCCCGCCGCCAGGTTTTCCGCCCCGCTGGGCCCGCGCGTCCCGGCTAGCTGGGCGCACGCACTGCCGAGGGCCGGGGGCGGCACGGGGGTCGGCAGAAGTCCGCGCAGAAACCCCGAAGGAGGGGCGGCTGGCGGAGAGCGCCGCCGCCCGCCGGGGCCGGTTCCCCTGTGCTCTGGCCGCTGAATTAAGCGTGGGCTTCCGAGTGGAGCGCGGCCTCGCTGTGCTTTGGGTGGAAGGCGGAGGCCGACTGAGGGGCGGGAGCTCGATGGGGTTTCAGTGGGACTCCTGCCGGATTCTTCCACGCATCCCGGGAAAGCCCGGGCGCTCCCGGTTCTGAACGTGAGGTCTTCGTTTCTGGGGGGCCCCATGTCGGAAACTTGCCCAGGAAGTCGCGAGGGGCTCCTTTCCCGGGAGGAGGTGTGTGAGTGTGAGCGTGGACCGAGGTATGTGAGCATCTGGGAAGAATGAGGGTCTTTGTTCCAGAAACCCCATCTCCCCAAACCTGTAGGGAATGGTGGGGTGAAAGGTCAGGGCTGCCTGAAGGTGAGGCGGCTAGTCCGATCTCAAAAGGACAGGAAGTCCCCAGGGAATTGGTAGAGACACAACTTGCCTTCATTCCTGTCCTGCCCATGGTGATCTTCTCAAAGCTCATCATTACAAAGTGACCTGTATTGCATTTGCCTGGGTGCCCGTTCTCTATTCCCAACCGTAGGTTGCAAGTTCCTCCTTTCCTTTATGCTACCACTTGATTGGATGTATCCTCCTCTTCTTTGGACTCTTCCGTTTCTCTTAAGCTTTTGGACATCGGGAAGGCAGTGTTAAGAGCCCAGCTTTGGAGACAGACTGGTTGAATCTCAGTTCCACCACTAATTAGCTTTTTGATTTGAGTCAAATTATGCATTTGCTTGCAGTGCACTTCCCACTGCTGTAAAATGGAGAAAAAGTATCCACCTCACAAGGTTCACTGGGGGATTCAGTGAAAGGATTCATGTAAAGTTTATCTAGTCTTAGCTGTGAGAGTCATGAGTGACCACTTATTTCAAAGCTACTTTTGGTATCGCCCCTTCTGTACCCCTTTATCACCTAACTAATTACATGGGGGATTATTTGACAAGTTTTCTTTTTGTACAGATGGTTTGTTTTCTCAGCCTGCTTTTTAAGTTCTTTAAACATAGTCACTTTTTATTTCTGTGTGTTTATTTCAATATCAGTTTGATATATTGTACACAGCTTGTATTCAATAAACATTTTTTGATTGATAAAATCTCACTGATTTTATTATCTAGAGAAAGATTTTTCTAGAAAATTTGGAGTTGTGGAAAAGGAAAACTTCATGGGACAGGGTAAGTAGAAGAAAACTAAATATGAGGACTTCCCTTGTTAGCTTAAGACCATAAAAAGGCATCATGTATAGAATCTCAACTATATAAAGAAAACAGCAAAAGAGACAATTGGAAGTGAATGTGCCAAATGATTAGAAGTCCTGGTGTCATAGGATTATGAGTATGTTTTTTTTCTTTTTCCTCTTGCTTTATACTTTTTATTTCTTTGCAGCTTTTCTACAGTCAGTACGTATTACACTGTTATTCAGGAGAAGTACGTCGTTTATGTAATTTAGCTAATAAAAATGACCATATTTTGGGTATTTAGAAATGGAGGGACAAACCTAAAAATAAAGCAATAGTTTTCCTCCATTGTTTTCCCAGGCTAGCCAGTCTTCTCTGATTTGTGCTAGAAAATCAGCTTATCAGTTATCTCTACTCTAGAGACATAAAATGTCTCTGCATTTCCTTTTCAGTGACCAGCATCCTGTCTTGTCTATTTAGGGGGACTTCCTTTGAAGTGTCAAGATCCCAAACAGGGAACCAAAAATCAAAGAAGGGTTCATATTAAATCCAGAGTCAAGGCAAAGTGAGTAGAATGTTTTTAGTGGTTATTTCAACAAAGCTGTAAAAGTCTAGTGAACTTTGACCTTTCTAGTGATTCTCTTTTTGAGCTTAAAAATGCACCAGTACCCTCCTGCTTGTATTACCGTAACCCCCCTCTTTTTTTTTAATTGCAAAATTTACAGTTTACTTCAAAGTGAGTTACCTTCCATTTTTTATTGAAAATTAGGACAAAAATTAGGACAACACCTGGTCTTATATGTGCATAGTCATTCATTCAACTAAAATTTACTAAATACTAGGGCATCTGGGTGGCTCAGTCAGTTAAGCATCTGCCTTTGGCTTGGGTCATGATCTCAGGGTCCTGGGATCGAGCCCCACATTGGGCTCTGCTCATTGGGGGGTCTTCTTCTCCCTCTCCTTCTTCCTCTGTGCTCTCCCTCTTTTCTTTCTCAAATAAATAAATAAAATCTTTCCCCCAAAGTTTACTAAATATCTACCAAGTACCAGGCCTCAGGCTGATGCTAGAAATATAAGACAAGACCTGGTCCTTTGTCTTCTGGGAGCTTAGTGTCTAGATGATAGACATGTGTATATAAACAATGATGTATAGGGAATTATTTCAGAGGCTTTGGTAGGTCCCTGACTAGACAAACACAGCAGCCAGTGGGACATGAGGGAGTAGCCAGTTTTAGTGGGGCAAGATGATAGCAAGAAGGAGGAGGCAGAAAGGCATCACAGAAAACTAGTTATCTGGACTGATTACAAATCTTTAGCTTATAAATGGTTAGTCCTTCCTGATGTGAGACTATTACTTTCTCAGTATTGGGTGTGATCCTATTGTCTTATACTCTAGCCATCTGACTGTGTTCTTTGATACATTAAAGGTATGCCTTGTAATTCCTTCCTTTGTTGATAGGTAAGATGAGTTTATAACATTCAAATTCTATTTCATCATATTCTAAGGACTGGCCAAAATTTAAAAATATGAGTCCTTTTAACATGTATGATTTAGACTTACAAGACAACTTAAGCCTTAAACTTTTTCTTTTTACTTGAAGCATATAATTGCATGTTTATTCCCCAGTTTTTAGGTGTTGGACTCACTGTGTGGGTCTGATGATTGGAAATACTCCTTGTTTTTCTTGTATAAGCCCCACTCTTAAGACTTTGGGTTTAGGATCTCCAACCTTTGCTTTTCTACAGTGGTAGAGAAAGCTTCAGGGCACTTGTAAAACAGTATTACTGTGGAGTTATTTTAGTCTTTATAATTTCTTTCCTCATCTTTTACAGTTTTCTAGCTTGCAACTAATTGGACACCAGATTTTTATGATTTATTTGTATTATTTTTTTAGTGACCGTCCTCTTTTTCAAAGAATTCAGCTTCTTTTTATATCATTTTTCATGTCTGGTTTTAAAGTTTATTTGTTTTGAGTTTTCTTTTTCTGCACTCATACTTCCTTTTTTTATATAATAGATATAAACACATTTTAGAATAAATAACTGATTTTAAGCATACAGCATAATTGTCCTATACTGTTTTATTTTAATTTAAAATGCCAGTCAAATTTATGTTAACCAAGTAAATTGACATGAAGACTTACATTTTGAAAAATACTGTGTTTAAGAGTAGCCTCTTAGTATTCAATGCACCTGGCATCAGTGGGGGTTACAGATAGAGAGTGAAGATTAATCCCATAAGTTAGTTAAGTAGTGTTTCATTAAGAGCCTTCTACTGTATTAAAATTTTGTTGTATTAAATTTCTGGGTGAACCACTAGGGTTTGGAAATCTCATTGCACTCAAGTTTTGGCTGCTCTGTTTTGAGTTTTGAAGAAAGCTGGAGTGGATCTAAAACTCTAAACTTAGTGCTTATGGCCCACAGAATTCATGTAATATACTTAACCAACCATAACAGCCATTTTAAGTCCATTTGATATACTTTTCCACGGGTAGAACAAGGAGTATGATTGATAAAATGCCTAAGCTGATATACGGAAACAGTTGTTGGGGCATCTGGGTGGCTCAGTGGGTTAAGCCTCTGTCTTTGGCTCAGGTTATGATCTCAGGATCCTGGGATCAAGCCCCACAGTGGGCTCTCTGCTCAGTGGGAAGCCTGCTTCCCCCTTTCTCTCTGCCTGCCTCTCTGCCTACTTGTGATCTCTCTATCAAATAAATAAATAAATAAATAAGAAAGAAAGAAAACAGTTGTCCCAGTTTATGGTAATGTCTGGGGCCCTTAAGAACCTCCACTTAGGTCTTAGCCTAGGGTTCTCTCCACAGACATAGAACTTGAATGATATTTGATAGAGCCAGAAAAGTATATACAAACAAAATTATTTGTTTAAGTTGAAATTAAGAATTTCATTCTTCTCAGTGGAGGCTCCCAAGTAACAAAGGGTACTGAGGGCTATCCTGCCAGAGTGTAGTAAAGGCAGGTGGATATTTCATGGGTTGATAGCTCTATCTACCTTGGTCTGCAGTACCAACTTTCAGAAGATTACTCCTTTTCAAAATACCTGTTATTCAGGGAAAATGGGGCCGGTGAAAGAATGGACAATCTGTGGCAAAATATATGGGATTCTCCACTTGTCACACAGGTACCTCTATTCCCTTGTTAATGAGGGCACACAGTATGACAGCCTTCATATCTGAGGATGTCAGGCCTAAGAGCCTTAGAAATAGGTTAGGTTTGGAGACTATTGAGAAACAGGACTGGTGAAGGATGTGTACTAGGGGTGTTTAGCATTACTAGCTGAACACCTTTTTTTTTTTTTAATCTTCTAAGATAGAGCTATAGAGTGATTACCAGTTATAGAGAGGATACAGTAATGTCAGAGAGAAAAGTTAGCTAATTCTGCAAACAGGGCCTAATGAGAGGTTATCACTATTGTATAGTCCTCAAAACTCATTGTCAATACAACCAGAGTGACCAGGCTCCCTGGGATTGATTCATGCTCATTGAAGACTCTTGAAAGAACAGAATGCCAGTTCACAATAGAGACATTCATCTCTAGTAATCAAAGCACTCATCTATGTTCTCCTGGACCCTCACTGCTAAATCCTGAATATTTTGGGGAACCATCCTAGTAATCAGAAGGTTGTTTAGTGATCTTAAAATCACAAGAGAAATGGATGTGTTGTGGGTTGAATTGTGTCCCCAACAAATTCATATGTTGTTGTCCTATCCCCAGTATGTGAATTTATTGGGAAATAGAGTCATTGTGGATGAAATTAGTTAAGATTAAGAGTAGGGTGGCATCTAGTCCAATATGACTGGGATTATATAAAAGGATGCCTTATAAAAAGGGATGGGATCAAATTAAATTGTTATCAACTTAAACTGCTATAAGTTTTCATACATAAGTTGTCACAAATAAGCCTAATGTAATCACAAAGCAAAAACTATAATAAATACACAAAAGATAAACATAGGAATATAAGCTTATCACTAAAAAAGTCATCCCACCATCAAGGAAGAGAACAACAGAAGAAAGAAACAGAGAGGAACTATAAAAACAATCAGAAAACAATGAACAAAATGGCAATAAAGACATACCGGTCAATAGTTACTTTAAATATAAATGGACTCAATTCTCCAATCAAAAGACAGAGTGGCTGGATGGATAAAAAAACATGTTATCTGCAAAAGACCACTTTAGATGTAAGGATGCACGCAGACTGAATGTGAAGGGATGGAAGAAGACATTCCATGCAAATGGAAACCAGAAGTAAGCTGGAATAACTAGAGCTCTAGCAGACAAAATAGACTTTAAAACAAAAGACTATAAGAGACAAGAAAGGGTTTACATAATGATAAAAGGGTCAATCCAACAAGGAGATAATAACATGAATATGTATCCAATATAGAAGCACCTAAATGTATAAAGCAAATATTAACAGACCTAAAGGAAAAATAGTAGAGGACATTAATAGCCAACTTACAATAATGGGTAGATCATCCAGACAGAAAATCAATAAGGAAACATTGGCCTTAAATGATGCATTAGACCAGATGGACTTAATAGATATATACAAAGTATTCCATCCAAAAAGCAATAGAATATATATTCTTCTCAAGTATACCTGGAATACTTTCCAAGATAGATCAAATGCCACAAAACAAGTATTAATACATTTAAGAGGAATGAATCATATCAAGCATCTTTTCTGACCACAGTGGTATGAAACTAGAAATAAATTACATGAAGTAAACAGGAAAATTCACAAATATGGAGATTAAACAAGATGCTTTTGTATAACCAGTGGTTCAACAAACAAATTGAAAGATAAATTTTAAAAAATTTTGAAACAAATGAAAATGGAAATGTAACATACTGCAATTTATGGGATGCAGCAAAAGCAGTTTTTTCTCCTCCCCTTTTTTTTTGGAGAGAGAGATCAAGCAAGTGCAGGGAGAGGGGCAGAGGGAGAGGGACAAACAGAATCTTAAGCAGACTCCATGCTTAGCACAGAGCCCAACGTGGGGCTTGATCCCAGGACCCCAAGGTCATGACCTGGGCCAAAGTCAGATGCTTAACCAATTGAGCCACCCAGTCAGATGCTTAACCAATTGAGCCACCCACGCATCTTGTTTTCTAAGTTTTTATTTAAATTCCAGTTAGTTAGCATACAGTATTAGTTTCAGATACAGAATTTAGTGATTCATCACTAATATACAACACCTGATACTCATCACATGCCCTCCTTAACCATCACCCATTTAGCCCATCCTCCCCCACCTCCCTTTCAGTAACCATCAGTTTGTTCTCTATAGTTAAGAACAAAAGGGGTTCTAAGAGGGAAGTTTATAGTGATAAATTCCTACCTCAAGAAACAAGAAGGGCAGGTACCTGGATGGCTCGGTTGGTTAAGCATCTGACTTTGGCCCAGGTCATGATCTTGGGGTCCTGGGATCAAGCCCCATGTTGGGCTCCCAACACACTGGGGAGTCTGCCTCCTCTCTCTGCCCCTCTGCCTGCTTATCCACTCTGTCTCTGTCTCTCTCTCTCAAATGAATAAATCTTAAAAAAACAAAACAAACAAAAATCCAAGAAAAATCTCAAGTAAAAACCTAACTTTACACCTCAAGCAAGTTGAAAGAATAAATGAAGCCCAAAGGTAGTAGAAGGGGGAAAAGCAACGATTAGAGCAGAAATAAATGAAATAGAGACTGAAAAGATAATAGAAAAGATGAATGAAACTAAGAGCTGGGTCTTTGAACAGATAAACAAAATTGAAAGCATTTAGCTAGACTCACCAAGAAAAAAAGAGGACCCAAATAAAATCAGAAATGAAAGAGGAGATGTTACAGCTGATAGCACAGAAATACGAAGATCCAAAGGGAGTACTGTGAACAATTTACATTAACAAATTGGACAACCTAGAAGAAATGGATAAATCCCTAGAAACATACAACCTACCAAGACTGAAACATGATGAAATAGAAAATCCGAATAGACTGATTGCTAATAAGGAGATTGAATCAATAATCAAAAATCTCCCAACAATCAAAGTCTGGGACCAGATGACTTCACTGGTGAATTCTACCAAACATTCAAACAAGAATTAATACAAATCCTTCTCAAACTATTCCAAAAAAAATAGAAGAGCAGAGAACTCTTATAAACAAATTTTACAAGGTCAGTATTACCCTAATACCAAAACCAGGCAAAGATGCCACAAGAAAAGAGAATTGCTGGCCAATATCCCTGCTGAACATAAATACAAAAATCCTCAATAAAATACTAACAAACCAAATTCAACAATACATTAGAAGGATCGTATACCATGGATCAAGCAGGCTTTTTCCAGGAATGCAAGGATGGTTCAATGTCCACAAATCAGTGTGATATACCACATTAACAAGATGGATAAAAATTATATAATTACTTCGATAGATATAGAAAAAGCATTTGACAACATTCAACATCCATTTATGATAAAAACTCTCATCCAAGTGGGTATAGAGGGAATGCACCTCAACATAATAAAGGCTATATACAACAAGTCCACAGCTAACATCATACTCCGTGCCGAAAATCTGAAGGCTTTTCCTCTAAGACCAGAAATAGGACTTGCATGACCACTCTTGCACTTTTATTCAACATAGTATTGAAAGTAGTAACCAGAGCAATTAGGTAAGAGGAAGAAATAAAAGTTATCCAAACTGGAAAGAAAGAAGTAAAATTCACTATTTGCAGATGACATAATAATATTTACAGGAAAACCCTAATGACTACACCAAAAAGTTGTTAGAATAAACAAATTCAATAGAAGTGTAGAGTACAAAATATATACTCAAAAATATGTTGTATTTTTATATGCTAATGATGAGCTATCAGAAAGAGAATTAAGACAATCTCATTTACAGTTGCATCAAAAAGAATAAAATACCCAGGAAAGAATTTAACCAAGGAGGTGAAAAACTTGTATATTAAAAACTACAAGGGGCGCCTGGGTGGCTCAGTGGGTTAAAGCCTCTGCCTTCGGCTCAGGTCATGATTCCAGGGTCCTGGGATCGAGGCCCGCATCGGGCTCTCTGCTTAGCAGGGAGCCTGCTTCCTCCTCTTTCTCTGCCTGCCTCTCTGCCTACTTGTGATCTCTCTCTGTCCAATAAATAAATAAAAATCTTAAAAAAAAAACTACAAGGCATTAATGAAAAAAAAAAACTGAAGAAGACAGAGATAAATGGAAAAATATTCTGTGCTCGTGAGTTGGAAGAATGAATATTGTTAAAAAGTCTATACTACCCAAATCTCTACCAAAATTCTAATGGCATTTTTCATGGAAATAGAACAATCCTAGAAAAATAGAAAAAATCCCAAGATTTGTATGGAGCTATAAAAGAGGCCAAATAGCTAAAGCAATCTTTTGAAAGAAGAACAAAGCTGGAGGCATCACACTTCCTGATTTCAAACTATTAAAAAGGTATGGTAATTAAAACAATATGGTATTGGCATTAAAAACAGACACATAGACTGTAGAACAAAGTAGCGAGCCCAGAAATAAACCCACAAACATACGGTCAATTATAAAAGCAAAGAATATACGATGGGGTAAGGACTGTCTCTTTAGCAAATGGTCTTAGGAAAATTGGACAGTCCCATGCTAAAGAATGAAACTAGACCACTATCTTAAAACACGCACAAAAATTAAATTAAAACATTAAATACTTGAATGTAAGACCTGACACTGTGAAACTGCTAGAAGAAAACATAGATGGTAAGATCTTGACATAGGTCTTGGTGATGATATTTTTTGAGAGAGAGAGAGGGGATGCCTGGGTGGCTCAGTGGATTAAGCCTCCGCTTTCGTCTGAGTCATGATCTCAGAGTCCTGGGATCGAGCCCTGCATTGGGCTCTCTGCTTAGTAGGGAGCCTGCTTCCCCCTCTCTCTCTGCCTGCCTCTCTGCCTACTTGTGATCTCTCTGTCTGTGTGTCAAGTAAATAAATAAAATCTTAGAGAGAGAGTGCATGTGAGAACAGGGAGTGAGGGGAGGGGCAGAAAGAATCTTAAGCAAGCTCCACGCTCAGTGCAGAGCCTGTTACAGGGCTTGATCCCACGACCCTGAGATCATGACCTGAGCCAAAATCAAGAGTCAGACACTGAACTGACTGAGCCACCCAGGCTCCCCTTAGTGATTATTTTTTAAATCTGACACCAAAAGCAAAAGCAACAAAAGCAAAATAATCAAGTTGAACTACATCAAACTGAAAAGCTTCTGCACAGCAAAGGAAACAATCAACAAAACGAAAACTCAACCTACTGAATGGGGCAAAATACTTGCAAATCATATCTCTAATAAGGGTCTAGTCTCCAAAATATAGAAAGGACTCCACAACTCAATAGCAAAAACCCAAAGAATCCAATTTAAAAAATGGGTAGAGAATCTGGACATTTTTCCAAAGAAGACACACAGATGGCCAGGAGGTTCTTGGAAAGGTAATCATCACTAATCATCAGGGTAATGCAGATGAAAACTACAAGGAGATAACACCTCACACATGTTACAATGACTGTTATCAAAAAGAAGAAATAACAAATGTTGGTGAGGTTGTGGAGCAAAGGGAGCCCTTCTGTACCCTTGATGGAAATGTAAATTCGCACAGATCTGATGATAAATAGTGTGGAGGATCCTCAAAAAAATTAAAAATAGAGCTACTACATGATCTGGCAATTCTGGTTCTAGGTATTTATTTGAAGAAAATGAAAACACTAATTCAAAAAGATACATGCACCCTCATGTTCGTTGCTGCATTATTTACAATGTGAGACATGTAAGCAGCCTAAGTATCCATTCATGGCTAAATGGCTAAATGGCTAAAGAAATTAGGGTATACCCCTCCCCCCCAGAATATTACTTAGCCATAAAAAAGACTGAAATATTGCCATTTATAACAACATGGACAGAACTTAAGAGTATTGTGCTAAGTGAAATAAGACAGAGAAAGACAAATATCCTATGATCTCTCTTATATATGGCATCTAAACCAAAAAAATATATAAATAAGCTCATAGATACAGAGAACAGGGGCAAGGGTGGTGGAAGTAAGAGAAATGGGTGAACATTTCTTCTTTTTTAGTTTAAATAAATAGAATAAAAACAATGATAATTTTATTGTTGAACAAAGAAGAAACACTTAAGAACTCTCCTTCAGATGCAGAGATTAATGAAATATGACTATAAAAATGTGAAAAGCAAATTCTAGTCCTATAAACTGCCATGAAATTTAACAAAATGATAATCTAATTATATTTAAGTGACAAAAATACCATTTTTGAATATTGCATATTTATGTGGAAAAATCAAGAAATAGAGATTTAAGCAAACAAAAGGAAATAATAATCTAACCAGAACCCCAGCTCCCAAAAATCATAACAGTTTCAACTTAGAAATATTCTTCCATGGGGAACCTGGGTGGCACAGTCTGTTAAGAGACTGACTCTTGGTTTCTGCTCAGGTCATGATCTCAGGGTTGTGAGATCGAGCCCCATGTTGGACTCTGTGTCAGTGCAGGGTCTGCTTAAGTTTCTTTTTCTCCTCTCTCTCTCTCTGCCCTCCTTCTTGTGTTTTCTCTCTCGTGCAAATTAAAAAATATATATATTCTTCCAGATTTTTGCCTGTGTGTGTAAATATTCAGAAGGAAAAATTTTTAAAGTATTTGTTTATTTGTCAGAGAGAGAGAGAGAGAGAGCAAGCGCACAAGCAGGGGGAGGGGGAGAGGGAGAAGCAGACTCCTTGCTGAGCAAGGAGCCTGAAGCAAGACTCCATCCCAGGACCTTAGGATCATGACCCGAGCCAAAGGCAGATGTTTAACTGACTGAACTACCCAGGTGTCCCCAAAAGGAAATATTTTAAATGTATAATTACACATATAGACATATATATGTATAAATATAAATCCTGCATTTGTTCCTTAACAATAGGATGTAAACAGCCGTATACATCAGTACATATGCTTCTGTTACATTACCTTTTCTTTTTAAACATTACAATAAATACAATTATCTTGTATTTATTTATTTATTTATTTAAATTAATTATTTTTATTAACATGTAATGTATTATTTGCCCCAGGGGTACAGGTCTGAATCGTCAGGCTTACACACTTCGTAGCACTCACCATAGCACATACTCTCCCCAGTGTCCATAACCCAACCACCCTCTCCACACCCACCTTCCCCCCCATAACATCTCTTTATAATAACAAAAAGTGGAGAGGCCCCCAGGGTGGTGCAGTTAGTTGAGCTGCTGATTCTTGGTTTTGGCTCAGGTCATGATCTCAGGGTCCTGAGATTGAGCCCCGGGTCGGGCTTCATGTGCAGCATGAAGTCTGCTTCTCTTTCTCTCTCCGCCTACCCCCCCACCCCCTGCCCTGCTCACTTGCTGTCAGATAAATAAATAAATAAATTTTAAAAAAGAAAAAAATTTGGGCACAGATACATACAGAGGGAGGAAATGATGTGAAGATGAAGGCAGAGATTCAGGAATTGGGGTGATACTTCTACACACCAAGATTATAGGTTACCCAAGATTAGCAGCGAACCATCAAAAGCTGAGGGACAGGCACAGAAGGAATGCTTCCTCACAGCCCTTACTCAGATGGAATCAATTTTGCTGACACTTTGATCTCAAAGGTCTAGTCTCCAGAACTGTGGGATAATAAACTGTTTAAACCAGCTAGTTAGTTTAAGCTTTGTTAGGGCAGCCCTAATAAGCTGATATGATGCTTCTGCAGACTGGTTCCCACTGTGGAGCCTGATGAATTACCTCGGAGTCCTGTCTAGGGACCAGATTATCTGTAATCCCAAGATCTAGTCTTTGTCCCTTTGGCGGTACTAGAAAACTGTTCCCAGGTTTGGGCCTTTGGGTTTCCTTTTCCTAAATCCAAGAACATCTTCTTTGCTCCATTTAAACTCTCTTTCTTCTCATGAGTTAATACTGTTTATTATATCTCAGTTCTCTTTGTCATACTTGTTATGCTTCATAGTATACCTGTATTGCTCCTGCCACATGTTTATACACGTGACTAATGAAGGAGATTTATAATCCCTGCCCTTTGAAATTTTGATTTGTAAGTTTGTGGTTAGATCTGAGAGTGATCATTTTTAATAAGCACCACAGGTACGGTTCACCTCATTGATTATCTGTTGATTCTTATCAGTTTCTTTCTTAGAGCATAATTGGAATTCCAGGCTTTGGAGACACACAGCATGGCCCAACTTTGGTAGGTCCCACTCCTAACTTCATGGCCGTAGGCATTCCCCGCCACTAAGAGTTCAGAAGTAGATAGGGTGTCAGAGCCTGTCCCATTCATCCATCCATCCATCCATCCATCCAACCATTCAACGAAGTTTTTTGAGCACCTGTATCAGTGAAACAAACAGACATAGATCCCTTACCTTCTAACTAGGAGGAAAGAGCTGATAAATTGATAAATACATGAGTTGGGCAGTACTGTAGGAAAAAATAAGGAGGATAGGGAGGTTTTGAGTGCAAGGAGTCTTGTGGGCCTTTTGGTTTTCAATGGGCCATCCTGGGTAGGTCTCATTGGCAGAGTGACTTGAAGGTGAGCCATGTGGCTCTCCAGAAGCTGCATGTCCCAGGCAAAGAGGACAGTCAGTCTAATGTCCCTGATCAGAATCTGAGTACACCTAGCATGAGAAAGGGAGGTTGTGATGGATGCTGAGGTCTGAAAGAGTACAGGAAGCCAGTTCATGTGCTTACAGGGTATTGCAAAGCCATTTGCTTATACTCATGTGAGATGGGGAGCCACTGGAAGATTCTGAGCAGTGACATGATCTGACTTAATAGGGGGAAAAGGAGCAGAAGCCGGAAGATGCCTCTGATAAGCCTGATGAAATGCTGATGGCTGGGAACAGAGGGTAACAGTGGATGTGGGGAGAGATGGTTGCATGCTGTATATATTTTGAAGGCAGAACCAATCATTTTCTGACTGATTAGATGTGAATGTTGGAGAAAAGAGGTGTCAATGAGGACTCTAACCAGGGTGAATCTTGGAATTTTCACTTGGAATGCTGAGCAGAAACATGTCCCAATAAGGAAGCCTGTGTGATCTGCATGTTGCTGGAAGCCATCCTGTGTTCATGTGGGGAGCCAGCCTGAGGGTAGAGCCAATGCTGTGTTTGGCAGGGCAGAGTAGCAGGAAGAAATTGTCCTGAGGGCAGTGCTGAGCCCACACCTGAAGCCTGACCCACCTCTGCCCTTCCAGTCACACACAAGAGCCAACCAGTCCCCTTTCTTTGTTTTTTGCATCCCAGACTGCTATTCTGCCGGCAGACTGGGAGATGTCTTTCAGATCCACCATTTGCCTAAAGAAACTTCTCACAGTCCTGTCAGAGCTACCCTTCAGACCTCAGGGGTCTTTCTACAAATGTTCTTTCTCAGCCTTCTCCCGTCTCATCGGTCCCTTGGCACATTTGTCATCCCCTTAAGGGTACTGCAGGAGCAGGGCCAGACAGACTGGCACGGCAGAAAGTCTGAAGTGATCAGCCCAACATCCCTGTTAGTAGTAGGAGTAGCTGTGCCTGCATTTGACAAAGTTGAGAGCGGAGATTAGAGGGCTTACCTGAGATCAAAAGGTCTTCTATTTCAAATCTAAGATTAGTTTGTCTGATTAGCTGGTCACAAACCATGTGTCACATAGAAGAGAGCAGAGCTTTGCAGGAGGAGGCCGCCTGGCTTGTTGCTTCACTGACTGGAAGTATATTGGGACAGATACCACAGATCTGATCCTTAGCTTTCCAAATGCAAGAATTATTGGGCCCTTTCACTCAGGATGATGAAGTTGAGAGGGATTAATTCATCATAGTCAAACTTACAAGAGACTGATGTATAAATTGGCTTGTCATGTTATTTATAATAGGAAGTGTTTCTCAGACTTGAACTTGTAGACCGTTGACTATATCCCCATTTGACAAATACTGCTTTCATACTTACATTATGAGACGTTAAATGGTCACCTGATGGAGACAGCCCTAAAGGTAAATCCAGTGTGGGCATTGATAGTACATGGCATTACTCTGTAAAAAGGTGGTGATCCAGGTGATACTTTTGCTAACATTTTTGTATGTATCTTTCAAATGAAAACACAACATTTGAAGATTATCCTAAGGAATTCATGGACCTCTGAGTATTTGATTAAAGACTCCAGTATGAAAAACAATGCAATAGGAGAAGGCTTTGTTTGAACATTGGGGCCAGTTATGTATACAGGATGCTCTAAAGCAAGTCTACTCAGGAAACTGGATTGTAGATCTGAAGGCAGATTGTTGGGTGTAGAATAAGGGCAGAGGGAGTTGGCTGTTCTCAGGGAATATAGCCTGTAGACAAGGGGAGCTCGTTATCCTAGCTGTACTTTTCCTACAAATGCTTCTGTTTAAAACCACCAGTCACGGAGAACAGAGTTCCATCTTTCTTGCATTATGGTAGAGAAGCACTGACAAATTATTATCCACTAACTTCCTTTTTCCTACACTCATCTGGAATCCGTGAACTCTCTCTGCCAATGCATCATTTCTAGGTAAATAGGAAGTGTGCTCTCTTCCTGACGAGGAAGGAGCTTGGACCAGATTGGTGGAACACTAAAACCTATGCATGCTCTTTCCAGTTAGCATGTGCCTAGTTTCTATCACTGAACTAAAATTATGAAGGACCCTTATATTCTCTAGGAGATGATAAAAGCAACTTTTTAAAAAAAATCTCTTCGAGTGCAGTCTACAGCAGACTCTGAGAATCCATCATTCTTCTCTAATGATTTCACCCCATATTCTCTGGCTACTCCTATTTTAGATCTACCTTTAACAAACCCTCCCCTTTTTCACCTCCAGCCTCAACTGAGGAACTGAGGAGCACTCGCCACCCATTGTCACAAACTCCCTCCTGGCTTGGAACCAGCCTGGATTGGAGCCAGACTCGGTGCTGGGCTGCCTCCAAATGGGCCAGGCCGGAGAATGCATCCTGTTCCCAGGCGGCGATTCCAAGGGCCGTGTGCAATCACCAGTTCTTCCCTGGCCCATTAGAGCCCGGCAAGGGCATGTAACCCTTAAGCCATTTGGCCAATGCCTGCCTGTTCTCTAGTAGGGTCAGAAGTGGAGGGAGGGATGCCTGGGAAGTGGTGAGAAATGAGAGGGCTCCCAGGGAGCAGGGCTCTGGGGTTTTCCCAGTATCCCTTCTGATTGGTGAGTGCCTAGGCCATCTTAGTTGTTAAGTATTTTGTATATCACCCCTGCATCTGAGACAGGCAGCAGTCAACCAAATGGCCTAGAAGAAACTACATCCAAACACGTGGTACAACAACAGTAAGACATTCCCTTTGGGTGCAACGCCCAGGTTAGGTGTGTTGAGGCGGACGCTATGGGCCAGAAAGTTGGGTGATGCTGGAAGCTGGAAATCAGGGAATGATATCACCTTTCAATCATTACTTGTATAACCTTGGGTCAAAGAACACCTGGGTTCTAGCTTTGGTGATTGGGTCTCGAGAAAATCGCTTCATCTTGTCGCAGTTAATTCACCTACACAATAGCAGGATGGTTGAGGTGATACCAAGACACAGCTTTGCTTGGTGCAGGTAGGAAGTCAGGAATGCAGTCCTGAGAATGGATGGCGGCAGTAATAGTGTTTATTTATAGGTTAAGTCTTCCTGTGGAAGAAAGCAACCACTTTCCTCCTGTATTTTAATAGGATATATTTAGGTTCTAGACCAGGCCGTGGAGCTGAGCATCTGGCAAAAGGCAGAAAAAATAAACAGGTGTACTCAATGTCAACCTGATAATTTGCCCAAGAGTCTCAGTATTTTTGCTCCAAGCAGGACGTGTGTGTGTCTCCTGTCGAATCAAATCACAATTAAAGCATGCTTCTTTTTCCCTTGTAAAAACAATTTTTCGTGTCATTTAAGTTCTTTCTTATTTCCCCTCTGAAAGGGCTCCTGTCACACAGCCAGATGTGACATTGCTCTCTGAGCACAGGGTAGGTTATGGAACCGTCTGGCATGGTTTAGTTCATGATCACTGCTTTCAGTACTTGGTAAGACAACAATAAAAAGAATCATTCATTGGTTATATTTTTTTCTGTGGAAATAGAGTTGCTTAACAGAAGAAAAGGAAATAGAGCAACCGTTACTAAATGACCCAAAAGCAGAAGCTGAGTTCCTTCCACATGAGTGTTCAAGTGTTTCAGCTACGTACTGTAGTCTTGGCAGCTCAGAATTAGGGAAGGCCCGAACTGTGTCGTGCAAAGTCCAAAGAAAGGTCTATGAGCCACCAGAGGAAAGCGGGCAGGTAGGTAAGTGTGTGGAGGTGTTGGGGGTGAATGCTGGAGCAGAACCACTCAGCAAGAGCCCCCCCCTCAGAAACTGAGTGATAATCACATAACAGCAACACGCACTGCCTACTTTCTGATTTCTCAGATCACGTTGTGTTTCAGGAACTTTGTCGAAACTGACTCTGTGCAAGACCAAACCCCTGACTGGCTGAACAGTAAGATCATTTGCTAGAGTGGGGAGCCGTTTGGCATCTGAAAGTCTTGAAAATACCTGTATTACAAAATAGCTTCGAGTCTGGGACAGAGATTACGATTTTAACAATATGCACTTAAATGTGAATTGTTATCATTAGTTGGACAGATATCAAATTTGTCCAACACGGAGTTCCTAGCCTCTTTTAGCCCCATAAAAGCCATAAATATAGTACCAAGTGGGAAATAGAGGCTGCTGGGTGAGTAGTAAAACAGCCGATTGCTTCTCTGGCAAAGGGAATTTTCACAACTCGTTCTTGTGCTGCTGAATTAACGCAAAAACTTGCTTGGTATCTGTTTTTCATCCTGAGAAAAGAGCAGCCGTGATTGTAGTTCTCGGAGGAGAAATGGTACCTGACAGAGAATAGCCCTGCAAGGTAGGGCCCGAGTTTTCACAGGGAGAGCTTCATTACACAGAAAGGATGTGGGGGTGGTATTTTAGCACATTCTACCCCAGAAAATTAAGTTTTCTGATTGCTCTTGTTGTTAAAACTCCAGTGTAGTAAATATTTGCAAGGCTCTCATTTCTGCATCCTCTGACCCGAACCCACTGTGAGGTTCCCCCAAAAGGAGAAGCCTCTGCCTTTGTTCTCAACATGTTTGCCATTGGCTGGGGGAGTCTTTATAGCAATGGCTACCTATGGTTCATGACTCTTATTAGTGAGATGATCCATCTAAATTTGACAAAGGAACTGCTCCTATTTGAGGGCTTTTAAAAAAAAATTCTCTGGTGCGTGAAGATTATTAAAAGCACTTGCAACCAACCACTTGCTCAGACTGGTAGCCAATTCGCCAATTTTTTTGACCTGGCGACCAGAGATTTTTAGAAGTAATTCTTTGTGCCATGAGGCTAAGCTGCTTATTTTCTTAGTATGTCCATCTCCTTGCTTGCTTGGGAGGAAGAGAGCTTGCAGGACCCCACTGTCCTCTGCTTGCTGGAAACAATGCGGACACAATGGCAGGCCCAACGCTCTCGTCTGTTTAACTGAGACACAAGTTGGTGCTTAGCTCCATTTTCTTTTGTTTTGTTTTTGTTTGCTTGTTTGTTTATTGTTTTTGTTTTTTTTTGTGCTCAACTCTTACCTGGGTCACCTGGGTCCTCCCTAGTGAGTTCATCAGTCCCCTGCTGGTGTCACAGTCTCTGGTCCTTCTACCTCCAGCCCCTCCCACGCAACAGAGCTGGACTAATCCTTCTCAGTGATGGCGTCCGCCTTATGAGGCCCCTCTTTTGGAATTTAGTTAGCAGTCATGCATAGAACTGAATGCAAGCCCCTCACCCTAGAATTTGCAGCCTTCCTCACTCCACTGGGCTCGGCTGACCTCGGTACCTAAGCCTTGCTGCCGTGAGCTCTGCTGCGCTGCAGTCTCTGCTCTTCTTTCCCCTTCCACGTTCTCGTTTTCCCTTTCCCCGCCTTTGCTCTCTGTCCTTATACTGATCTCTTGCCTTTGTTTGTACCATTTCTCATTTTTCCTTCTGTTCATTCATTCAATAGACATTGAGCTTCTACCGTATACTGGGCAGCGTTTGGGGCCCTGGGTATACACACTGTGCAGTTTGCGTGACGTCATCCCCTCTTTTCCCTCAGTGCAAGGCACACACTGCCCTGAAGAGCCCAAAGGTTTCCTGACTGACTCCTGCAGACTAGGAAGCCGTCTGAGTATAAGGGTTTAGAAGCAGAAGCTTGGGAATCAGATAAATCTCGGTTGGAATTTTGCTCTGCAGCAAGCATCTATGATATACTAGGCAAGGTATGCAAGCTTTTTTTTTTTTTTAAAGATTTTATTTATGTATTTGGGAGAGAGAGAGGGAGAGCATGAGAAGCGAGAGAGTTAGAGGGAGAAGCAGACTCCCGCTGAGCAGGGAGCCGGAGGTTTGGCAGGGCTTGATCCCTGGATTCAGCCAAAGGCGGATGCTTAACCAACTGAGCCACCCAGGTGCCCCCAGTACACAACCTTTGCAAGCCTTCTGGTGCCTCATCTGTCTAGTGGGGACCTAATGGGGATCATAGTTCATTGTGGGCTTATTGAGAGAGTGGCAAGGGGGAGCAGTCCATGGTGGGGTTGCCCGTATTATCTTTGTCTTCTCTCAAGCTTCTGCGGCAAGTGGTGCCTGGTTAAGAATGAGTGAATCTCGCTGGCACTGCTCTTGTGTGTTTCATGAAACTCCTTCCTCACTCAGCAGCATGAAACAAGTGTGTGTGAATGTATGGAGAGGCAGAGGACACTTGACTGTCTCGTTTCTTCTGCTGGATCCCCAACTCCTCAAGGACATTGGCTTCTGGCTGTCTTTCTATATGACCTCCCCCCATGATGATGGATGGACTCCTGTGAACTGAAGGCCATCAGGAGAGAGGTGGAAGATTTCTTAGTTGATCTGAGGCTAATGGGAGAGGGAAACTTACAAAGCAGAGGGTGCCTGAAATCTCCAGCTAGTGTTAAGCGGCCATAACAAAGTATAACCCATGGCTTCAATTTGGTCTGTCAAAGATGAAATTAAAAGTGAATTTGAAGTTTCACAACATAGTCCTCTCTATTACGGGTGCCGCTGTGCATTAAAATCGTCTGTGTGAGGCTCATTGGGATGGGCAGAGATTCAATCACTGCTAATGGCTTAAGGAAATGGGGTGGTGAGAATTAGGGTCATCCATCCCAATTGGGGCAAGAAAGAGAATCAGGAAATGTGTTTTTCAATCTTGACATCTTGCCAGCTGGAGCTAGAAGGAAATGTTTTTCTGAACTCATTGAGCAGCCTACTCACAAATCATAGAGATAGCGGCATTCAATGAGAATTGAAACAATTTTTATGTGGTCTAGCTAAAGACTTGCACCACCCACTCAGAGTTGTATAGAGCATGCCTTAGGGACCCTTGAAACTGTACTGGCCCAAGAGGTAGAAGCCCACTTTAGCAAATGCTGTAACTGGCTTTATGCAATGGGGGTATTTACGTATTTCCCAGTAACATTAATTTATTTTAAGAAATATGCAGTATGCCTATTTAACCATCAGTAGATGGCTAAGATTTCATTTACCTGGTATAATATTTAGGTGTGGTATCTGGTTTTGCATACTGATGTTAAATAGTCTTAAAAAGAATGAATATTCTGAACAGTTTACAAACCAACTTTGTCGTCTTCAAAAAAATTTTTTTTACGTGATCTCATCTGGTTCTTACGACAGCTCGTGGGACAAGGTTCTGAGTAGATAATCATCATCATGTAACAGGTGGAGAAAGAGAGAGGTGAAATGCTCAAGTCACCAAGCCTCTAAGTAGGAGAGCCAGGATAAGAGTCCTAGTGGCCATTTTGTTTATTATTATTATTATCATAATCATCATCATCATGATTATTATATTGACTTTCTGACATACTTCTCTGCTTTTTCTTCCCTTCTGTCCTGTACTCAGAGATTTCTGGAATGTGTGTGCCCCTGAGCTACTTCTGTCTACCCTGGGCTAGGGAGTATAGGGTCGCTGACTGGGTCCTTGACTTTCATGGTGGCAGGTAGGGGCTGGAAGCCTGGCCTGACTCTCCTGGCTTGTTTCCTTTGCCTGAGGCCAGGCCTGAGTGGGATGGTTAGAACTGGAACCCTTCTGTGTTTTTCTGGTTTCTAAAAATGAAACAAGGCAAGAAACCCCTGCAGCAGGGAGCCTTAGTTCCAGGAGGGCATTCCCTGCTGGGCTTCTCCTGTAGGAGGGTCTGCCTTAAGGCATTCCCTGTCCCCAATCTTGGTATGTGATCACTCTGGCAAGTTTTAAAGATATATCACATTCAGTGTCCAGATCTAACTATTGGCGTTAAATAAAAATGCAGTAGGTTACATGGTTTCATTTCATTAATAAATAAAAACAAAAAACCTTTATCTTAAAGTTGGGAGCCGCACATGTTTGCTAATTTATGATGAAGCTTTATGAAGGGCCCAGCCCTAGCCCCAGAGGCATCAGGCTGGGTGACTAGTGTCCTTCCGGGAAGGAGCACTGGAGACCAGCCCAGGTAGACATTTGTTGGTTTGGGGTACTTTTCAGCAGGGGCCAGGACTCTGGCAGTTCGTAATCTGAAAGAGAGATCATTCAGTTACTTCTGACCTTTGCTTGAATTTGCTTTCGGCGGGAAGAAACATGGAAGAAACATACTGTAAATTCTAAGTAATGGAACTTTTTTATGTTGGAAGCGCCAAGGTTGCGTGAACGGGGGAGGGACAGACAACAGAAAGCCCTCACTCCCTGGTGTCTGGAACACATCCACATCGCACATCTGCATTAATCCTTCTGCCCATGCTTTTCATGGCTGTTTCTCAGGGCGAGGACCTGAGTTCTAAATGTTCAGAAATCAAAACCATGGCAGAGGAAACCCAGAAACATTTAGGAGCTCAATCCGGAGCATGCAGAAGAGTCACCCCCTCCCATTCAGCCCACTTGACACACTGCCTGGATACAGGGGATACACTGGATGCCAGAGGCTGTGGGGAAGGCATGACTTTAGAAGGTCTCTTTAATAGACTGTGAGAGTATGCTTTCCCATGTAAACTCGGAGACGTCTGGGGAGAGAGAGAGAGAGAGATTGGAGGAACGATGGGTGGAGGCAGGGAGAACCTTCTCTGTTTGGACTAAGCCAAGAGTGCAACATCAGCCATCAGTGTGCCAGAAGAAGGCAGGCAGAGAGCCAAGGAACTCTGAGCAAAAGCTAAGCATGGGGCAGGCCCCTGGCCCAGCAGAGTCACTGGCCTAGAAGAGCTGGATGGTGCCTGCCAGTTGCCTCAGCAACAGGGCTGGGGGGTGGGGGAGGTTTGAAACCCCCTGGAGTTTGTGAGAACTCTGGGCTTCAAGGGAGGGACTCCTTATCCTTTCCTAACAGCCTGGTGAGCAGCTGGAGAGTCTGAAGGGACCGGCGTGGTGATTTGGGCTTCAGGAACCACTTTCTTCCCAGCTTTTGTGTGACCAGGAGTGGACTATGTCACCACAGCAGCTGAGCGTCTGTCTCTCTGACTGCAATCTGCATGTGAAATCATTCTTGTTCCTGCATCCTAACCCTTTCAAGATAGCTATGACTTCATTTTTAAGTTGTGCTTTTGCTGACTGGGATGTGCTCCTCTCCCGAGTCTCTGTATCATAGTTTCTGAGTCTCCAGTTGTCCTCTACGACTTCGCTTTTCCTCTCTCCCACGCAGGCAAGCAAGAAACTGAGCATCACGATGCTTGAAGTGTCTCATCTGCCAAGTTCTAGGAGTTTCAGGCCCCAGGGAGAGGAGGTGGCCTCATGTACACCAGCTGTGTGCCGCTGCAGCCCCGGGGGGGAGGAGGCTGGGCAGGGTGGGGGGACCTCCAGGACCAGCCTCCTCCAGTCCTGGCACCATCCTCTCTCTTCAGCCCTCTTATTTTCTAAAACTAAACTGCATTCCCGAGGCTGCCATACTCGATTTCCTGGCTCCCAGAAATCTCTGGTGTGAGAGCAGGCAGAGGAATCTCCTGGGGTGTATTTGGAAGGAAGGGAGAAAGCTCAGGCTTGGATAACTTCCACAAGCGGACTCTAAATCAGTGGTTTTTAATCCTGCTGCACAATAGAATCATCTGGGAGCTGTTAAAAAAAATTGCAACGCGCAGGCCCAGGCCAGAGATTCAGTTCAACGGGGCCTGGACAAAGGGTTTTTTTTTTTTTTTTTCTTTTTTTGACAAAGGTATTTTTGGGAACAATTCCCAGGCGCTTCTGAGATGTGTCTAGGGTTGAGAACCACTGATGTAAAGGTCCCCGTGTGCTACATAACGAGTCCAAACCTTATTTGTCTGCAGGAAACCCCCAAGTCTGGGCCAGTCAGGCAGCTGGGCTTGGTGGTGGAGACCTCTTTCTTCTTCTCTCAGTCTACCACATACACCCTCTGCAGAGTTCTAAACTTAAGGGAGGCAGCGCTGGGTAAGAAGAACCCAGTAATGGCACCATTATAGTAAGGGAGCTTTTGGAAAATCAGCAGAGGAGAGATACAACCTCAGAGCATGGGGCGGGGGGCGGGGGCAGGCGGGGGGCAGGGAGAAGGAGAGATGAGTTGATTTTTTTCTTTACATCTAAAATAAAACCCAGAGGAGGGTGGGCGGCAGACAAGAGGAGGGAAGAAAGGGAAGTGAAACTGCAGAAGGAGTCATGAACGAAAAAGAGAATCCAGGAGACAGCAACACCCCACCCCCCCGCCTCGCACACCTGTTCTTTGAGAATCTCAGAAAGTGGAGCTTTTGACTAAAAAATTCAAGTTGCAAGTGGCCTTCCTTGGAAATCTGTCCCAAATCTCTGAATAGCTATGGCTCTGGCAGCTGCTTTGGGACAGTTATTTCAGTGTCCCAGAGGAAAGATATTTTGGGGTTTAGTCCTTGCCAGAAATAAGAAGCCAAGGGAAAAGGAGAAACATTACAGAATTTCCAAAAATATTTTGATAGCAATGCAAAACTTTGTGGAGGCTTAAGGAAAAATTAGAGTACACTCTTAATTTAAAAACCCCTAGTGGACTGGCTTTGTATCTTGGCTAGTCGATGAGTCCTATTATCCTGTGTGGTCATCCACAGAAGGGCTGTAAGTTCAGGTGTAGACGTGGGAGTGTATGTGTGTACCTGTGTGTATGCGTGTGTACATTTATATATTTATAGTCAGTGTTATGATTTGTATGTATGGAATAGATAGGGTCTATTTAAGTTTTAAAATAATATGGAACTTTTCCTATTTGGGAAAATGAAGAAAATGACATCAGATCTAAGTCTAGTAGGAAAGCGAAGCACTGAAGTCTTCAGTTAGTTATTTAAAGTTGGACCGTGCGTCTCGAGAAAAGAAACCAAACCTGACTCTATGGGCATCAGGGCATCGTCAGCCCTTTACCGTAAGTGACTCAGGAACTTTTCATGGTCCCGCTAGGAAACCGTGCGCTCTGAATGAAGCTCACGGCTTTCCTCTTCTAGTTGTTCTTCGCTCCACCAACTCCAGTTTCTCTGGCTTGAAGAAAGGAAAAGTCTTAAAGCATCTAATGGTCTTAGTGGTTAAAGGACTTGGTCCTCCCCTGTGGCCTGGCAATAGGACTATTTTATGGGTTCTTATTTTTAATTCACTGAAGCTATTATTCTATAATATTATATTTGTTATAATGTGCTCATTTTCTCTAGAAGCACCTGAGGGCTGTGTTGTACAGGGCGCAATTTTAAAAATAAAATAAAATAATGTTAATTATGCCCTGGAGGTTGGCAGATGTGGACTTAAGAATTATTGCATTATAAGGGTATCCCTCAGTTATGTGCTTACTCATAAATATCTGAACATCAGTCAGCCTATTTGAGCAGTCAAATCTGTAGGATCGTTTTGGTTCAAGGATACCGAAAGTGCCAAAGCTTTGCTTATCCCAGCAAAAAGGGCTTTATGCACTTTGGGACCAAGTAACCAACATTTCCATGGTGGAAAATCAAAGTAGTGGATCTGAGAGAACAAGATTTTCTTAACAGTCAAACATGGGAGCCCTTTGGAAGGATGGGCAGCTAATACTGATTTTTTTTTTTTTAAGATTTTATTTATTTGACAGAGAGAGACACAGCGAGAGAGGGAACACAAGCAGGGAAAGTGGGAAAAGGAGAAGCAGGCAACCACCCAACAGGGAGCCTGATGCGGGGCTCAATCCCAGGACCCCAGGATCATGACCTGAGCCAAATGCAGACACTTAATGACTGAGCCACCCAGGCACCCCAGCTAATACTGATTCTCATTTTGCTTTAGCACTTAGCAGTTCAGCAAATAATATCTGCTCCATAAAGGGTGTATTAAAAAACTGGCCCCAGTGGCTTTTTTTTCTCTAAATTTTCCTCAGTAAAGGAAGGAAATGGTATTTTTTATTTAAAAAAAGAAAGAAAGAAAGAAAGAAGTAAAAAAGAAAGTAAAAATATTTTTATTCATAGGATTATACCTCTAGGAATTTGTTTCATTTCTTTGAATTTTAAAATAAACATGTAAGCCACCCCCCAAGCAGAGCTTTAAATTCATCTTGTTACTAAATTTAAGATTGAGCTTAATTATGAAAGTCTTCAAGTTGAATTGTTAATTGGTAATGATAATTAAAATTTTACACTTCTTTTCAGTTTATAAAAAGCATTCACATGCTTGCTCACTTAACTTTCACAATGTGGAGAGGAAGATGAGGCAGGTTTTATTATCTCTACTTTACGGATGGGGTGGCCAAGACTTAGAAAAGCTAAGGATCTTTCCCCAAGTCATAAACTGGTACATGAAGCGGGCGCCTGGGTGGCTCCCCCGGTTAAGCATCCAACTCTTGATCTGGGCTCAGGTCATGATCTCAGGCCCTGGGATGGAGCTCAGGGTATCCTTGGGCTCTATTCACAGCAAGGAGAGAATCACAGGATTCTCTCTCCCTCCCCTTCCTACCCCTCCCCACCCAAGCATGTTCTCTCTCTCAAATATATAAATCAATCTTAAGGAAAAAAACTTGGTATGTGAAGAATGTAAGTTTTCTGATTCCAAATCCATGCTTTACATAAGCGCTAATTAATTAGCTGGTAAGGACTTAGAAGCTAAATAATTATGAACATATGTCTTGGATCGTATGGTTTCTTACTAAGTTTGACATTTTGCTGGGGCTCCTTAAGAGAAAATCTCAAATGCTAAGCAAGCTCACACTCCCCAGGGTTTGGGCTCTTTCTGTCCCATATTCCTCAGCCTTGTTGGCTCAGACAGCTGTTGTTCCCAATTCTGATGCTGAATGAGATCTAGAAAAATTCTCTTTCCTGGTAGTGTAGTCTAGCCCAGCTGTGACAACACTGGACCCTTTCAGAACTGGCTGATCCTAGTAAACTGGGGAAGTGATTATAAAAAACATATACGTGGATTAGTTTATGGAACACAGATTTTTAAAATTCTAACTTAATGACACGCAAAGACCCTGCTCCTCCAAAGACTTAGCTGAAAACAAACTCATTTGGGGCTCAGAGTAGAGACATGCAAGATAATGACCTCCAAGAGTTAAGATCTAGAGAAGATGCAAAATTACCACAAGGACTGACGGCTGATGCCAGAATCTTTGTTCTGGTTAATGGTGGATCCCATGCATAGGCACTTGGGGCACGCTATTGAATGATGAATACTTTAAACTTGAGTTAAACTAAATCTGCAATGGGAAATTATGTAATTTATCTAACTGTATTCACCCTAAAATTACTCCTGTGACCTAGGGCTGTCATCTGAGCAGTAGAGGTTCATTTAGAATCACTAGCTCAACTGTTGTCCATGGAGCCACTAATTGGCCTGGTCTTTTTTTACTACTACTTGCACTTTTTTGACTCTTGCCCATGGAACGGTCACCATTTATGACTCTGCCCACCATAAGTAGGCATCCCCAGAATAATCTTACTGTAGCAGTTCAGTCATTACGCTAAAATGGTCAGCAAGAATCATGGAGTCTTCTAGAGACGTTGATTGTATAGAGAATTAAGGCTGTATTAATGTGTAGGGGGGCTATGGAAGTAAGTAAACATTCACCTGAGAAGAAAAGGAGAAAAAGAGAATGCTGCCGTGTTTCTGTGTATCCCTCTCCCTGATAATCAGGGATGTGCTCAGATCCTTTTGAAAATACTCTGCTGGTGTTCTACTCTGAAAACAGACTTAGCACGTGAAATGATTCACTGACATCATTTTACATGTGATGGCAGCCAGGGTTCTTGAAACACAAGAAAAGCCTGACACAAATAGGAAACAAATCAAATAGGGTAGCGTGGCTAGAAAAAACCTGGCAGCCCTTCCAGAATGTGGGGGAGCCAATGCGGGCAGCTTGGAACTGCGGTCCAGCCACACCCCCTCTGCACTGGGGCAGGCATCTTGTCAGGGCTCTTTTTCTCACAGGTCCAGGCTGCTTTCTTCCTGGTTTCTCTCTTCTGTATTTATTTTTTATTTTAAAGATTTTATTTATTTATTTGACAGAGAAAGACACAGCGAGAGAAGGAACACAAGGAAAGGGAGTGGGAGAGAGAGAAGCAGGCTTCCTGCTGAGCAGGGAGCCTGATGGGGGGCTGGATCTTGGGACTCTAGAATCATGACCTGAGCCGACGGCAAACATTTAACAACTGAGCCACCCAGGCACCCTTCTCTCCTCTTTAGAATTCAGTTCCACAGCCTGATGATTTTGCTCTTTTGCTTAGTGCCTACCAGCATTTGCTTTTTTGCTTTTCTACCAAACCATGTCTGTCCAGGCCTGTGTCTTCTCCAGAAAGATGTCCTGGTGAGTGAGCTCTTCAGGACACTGAACACACGAATTAGCCCTGGGTGTTCCTCTCCAGAGGCCCGTGGGTTTCCACAGTTCGGGTGACCCTTGCCCTCCAAGAAGTTTACAGCCAACCCAACAGATAAGGCATGGAATTCATGCATGATGCATGGAAGTAAACCAATTGGCTGGCAATATAAAGTATAAGGAATATATTTTAAATGCAGAATTTATGAGGAAATAAGACTAGTTGCTTTTAGTAAAGAGGATAAAAAGTTCTGGCAGAGAGGATGGATCTGCAAATTTGTTCATTCCTTCATCCAGTGGTAAGTCAGTCAACATGCTGTATGTTGGACACCATAAGAGAGAAAATGGGTAAGATGTGATTCTTACCTCATAGGTTATGGTTTGTAGAAGAAACATGCTACATGGGCACAGAGCTAAAACACAAGGTAAAAAGTGTTAAGGGTCACAAGAGGTACACAAGGGGGAAACAAGGGAGCAGTGACTTTTGGCTGGGGAGGAGGTGGGGGCCTTTGAGGTGGGCTCGAAGTACAGGTGGGATTTCATGTTTCCATGAAACATGACTTTCGCCAGGTCACGGATGCCTCAAGGTAAAAATAAGTCACAGTCACTGAAAAAATTGTGTTTTCCTGGCCTTGCCTACGCCTGTCATTATTAGGCATTCTCAAAATCTTATAAAATCTGCTTGCTCAGGGTTTTCTTGGCAGTTGACAATTCTTAGCCTTTTGAGGATCCTACCCTCTTTCCAAAATCTGACAAACTTACAGAACATTTACCAGAAAAACACATATGCCCAGGAAGTCGCACGCCATTTCTGGAAGTTTGTGGGACCCCCCTCTAGCCTATTCTAGGATTCCTAGGAAGCCATGGTCTCCAGTTTAAGAATGTCGGATGCAGGCGGTCGCTGAAGTGCTGGAAGCCATGGGTGTTCAGAGCTCTGGGAACTCGCAGGTACAAAAGCTGCCCTGTGTTCTCTGGAGTCCTCGGTGCCCCAGGTGCAAGCTGATCTGCGTTCATCTCAGGGCCAGGTTTGGGGCCAAAGCAGTGCTCACCCAAACGTGTATGTGGATAGACAGACACCCCCACACACCCACACATACACACACGACCAGAATGAGTGATGCATTTGTGCGGGGTATACATATTTTTTAGTTTCCCTGGTGACTCTGATACCTGTGATGTATTCCTCCATACCCACTGCCTTAGGATGTTGTTTTCTATGAGCTTCCTCCAACGCTCATGCTGAGAGACTCCTGGCAAGCCCGTCAGACATGCCCAGACGAATCTGAATCCTGGCTCAGAGCCCAGCTTGGGCTCAGGCTGGGACATCCCTTCACTCCCCTTCCATGCTGAATTAATATTGAAACTGGATAGCAAAATAAGGTCACTGACAAGAAAACTCTAGAAAGCAGGCAGTTTACAGTTTACAGAAAATAATTCTTTTTTTTTTTTAAAGATTATATTTATTTATTTGAGAGAGAGAAGTGGGGAGAGAGAGAGAGAGCGAGCATGGGGACAGGGAGGTGGGAAGGGAGGGACAGAGAGCAGGAGAGGTAGACTCCCCGCTGAGCAGGGAGCCCGATTCAGGGCTCAATTCTAGGACCCTGGGCTCGTGATCTGGGCCGAAGGCAGATGCTTACCCGGCTGAGCCCACCCAGGTGCCCAAGAAAATATTTCTATAACACAGCTTCACTGAGCAGGAGCTGGGCTGGAGCCTTTTACAATCAGGGATGTGAGCTGGGTTTGCTGGTTGAATATTAAGTTGTTCTGACCGTATGGCTTCAGAATTAGACAAGCTTCTGGGAGTAGTGTGTACATTGAGGGTGAACACCACATCCCATTTCCTGTTTTTTATACTCTTTAACATCTTTGTAATCTCCCTCACGACGGATGGCCTGATGGGCAGAGTAAGCACATGCTTACAGCACTGTCCTCCCAGCTCTCGCCTCCACCTTCATCAAGGCCAAAAGGACTCTCATCTCTGTCAAGGGCCCCTTCTCAACTGGAATGGGCAAATCAGACAGAACCATAAGCACCCCTCTATTTCTGGAGGGCAGTCTGCATCTCTGAAGCCTGGGGGCAAACCCCTTCTTCATAGACCCCAGTGCTTCCCAAGAAGGACCACATTTCTCACGTTATTCACACATACCCGCTCTCTCTGGGTATTGAATCAGGCACTTTGGAAAGGTACCATTTATGGTGAGTTTGGGGCAGGGAGACATTCTGGGGAATGTGTGAGGAGGAGGCCTTCCCCAGGCCCTTGGATTCGCGACACAAAAGTGACAATGTTTACTGTCTGTGAATCCTGCCTTAAGATTTTCTATTTTATTTATGTGTCTTTCCTTGGCTTAAATTTAATGTAAAACTTGAGCCATCTTACAAGTTTTCATTAAAAAAAAAAAGAGAAAGAGAGAGAAAGAAGACTTTTAAATCTTTCTGGTTCTTTTTAATAACTTTATTAAAGTTATTAGAGACCTGGCATTTGCCTTAAAATTGCCATGACTTTAGATGTCCTAAAATGGAGGCAAGGAGAAGGGGAGCTAGAAAGAGAACTCCTGGCCTCTCTAAGCCAGGCTCTCATCCCTGTTCAGAGGGAGTGGGGAGCCGCAGGGAAGAGCTTAGGACTTGAAGGACATGGTGTGCTGGGGATCCCCATGGTGTACAGCCCTAAAGCTATTAAAACAGACAAGTTTTGAGGTTTGGGAGCTGAATTGTCTTAAAAGACTTTTTTTTTTTTTTTTTTAAACTGAGTTTTTACTATCTTTGGAATTTATTTCCTTGGAAGCCAGTGGCAGCCCAATTTTGGCAGCATTCAGGGCTGTGGGCTTTTGAATTTGTTATATTTCTTTTTTCTCTCCTAAAACTTGGTCCTGTGAGGACTCAGGTTATTGCCTCTGTGCTGGAAGTGCCGTGGGGGCAGAATTCCTAGGCTCATGAGCTGCCCGGAACAGGAACAACCAGGATGCAGGACTGAGTGCATAAAAGCATATAACGTAAAAACAAACCCAAACGAACAAAAAACCCAAAAACACCTACAGTAGGCAGAAAACACATGAGGACACGTCCTACCTCTGAAAATCAAAGCATCATTAAAGGCAAGTGAAAAACAGGGGAAAATAAATATTTGAAGCTCATAGGAGAGAAGTTTGATTAATGCACACTTTAATTTATTTTTTTTTAAAGATTTTTATCTATTTATTTGACAGAGAGAGATCACAAGTAGGCAGAGAAGCAGGCGGCGGGGAGGGAAGCAGGCTCCCTTCTGAGCAGAAAGTCTGATGCGGGGCTCAATCCCAGGACCCTGAGACCATGACCTGAGCCAAAGGCAGAGGCTTAACCCTCTGAGCCACCCAGACGCCCCTAATGCACACTTTTAAATCAAGATAATGATGAATGCTTGAGAGGAAGTTGGATTTTAAAGAATACAAACAGGGACTCCTGGGTGGCTTAGTCGGTTAGGTGGCTGCCTTCAGCTCAGGTCATAATCCCAGGGTCCTGGGATTGAGTCCCTCCTCTGGTTCTTGCTCAGCGGGGAGCCTGCTTCTCCTTCTGCCTGCTGCTCCCCCTGCTTGTGTGCTCTCTCTTTCTCTCTCAATTTCTCTCTCTTTGACAAATAAATAATATAAAATCTTAAAAAAAAAAGGATACAAACAAGTAGTGCACAGTATAAGAAGTGTACAAATGGCACTAAGCACGTAAAAATGTTCACCCTAGCAGAAACCGAGCTAGAAACACAGAGAACAAGCTGGTGGTTCCCAGAGGGAAGGGAGGACAGTTAGGCAAAGTAGGCCACGGGAAGTGGGAGGTACAGCTACCAATCACGGGATGAATAAATCTTGGGGATGAGAGACAGAGCACAGGAATATAGTCAACGGTATTGTAATGGCCTTATAAGTTGACAGATGGTGGCTACTCTTGTGGTGAGTGTAGCAGAACTTCTAATAAAGATGTTGAATCACTATGGTGTATACTTGAAGCTAATGTAATGTTGTATGTCAACTACACTTAAGTAATAATATTAAAAGATGGTCATCCTCACTAGTAATCAAAAAAATGTAACTTTAAAAAATGCCCTATTTTTTGTTATCAAATTGGCAAAGATGAAAAATATAAGTAAAAGCTGAGTTGGTGAGGGGCACCTGGGGGCTCAGTTGATTAAACATCTATCTTCAGCTGGGGTAATGATCTCAGGGTCCTGGGATCAAGTCCCGTGTTGGGCTCCCTGCTCAGCGGGGAGTTTGCTTCTCCCTTGCCCTCCCTTTCTCTCTCTCAAATAAATAAAATCTTTTAAAAGACTGAGTTGACAAGGGGCACCCAGCTGGTTCAGTCAGTAGGGTATGCAACTCTTAATCTTGGGGTCATGAGTTTGAGTCCCACTTGGGGGCTAGCGTTTACTTAAAAAAAAAAAAAAACTGAGTAAGTATGCAGAGAAATGGGTACTTAATTTGATAAGTTGCTAGTGTGTGCATAAATTGGTAAAATCATTTTGCAGGACAGTTTGGCAGGGCATATAAGAAGCCTTTAAATTGGGGAGCCTGAGTGGCTCAGTCCGTTAAGCATCTGCCTTGGGCTCAGATTATGACCTCAGGGTCCTGGGGCCATGCCCTGAGTTGGGCTCAGCAGGAAGCCTGCTTCTCCCTCTTCCTCTGCCTGCCTCTCTGCCTACTTGTAATCTTTCTCTCTCTGTCAAATAAATAAATAAATAAAATCTTAAAAAAAAAAAAAAAAAAGAAGGCGGCTTCAAATAGTGTATATTCTTTGGTGCAGCGAGTCTACATATATAAATTTGATCTTGGGAAATGATTATGGCTCTGTATAAATATTTCGCCACAAGGACGTTAAGTAATATACCAATACTATATTTTGCAGGTATTAAAAATGATGTCATGGGTGTTCATTGTATAAAAGAGTATTCATGATATCTCAAATTTTAAGTTAATTAAAATGAGCATGTAACGGTATAATCCAGTTTTTATAAAAGAAGATGTAGGGGATAGAAAAAAGACTAACAGCATGTACAAAAAAGCCAATAGTCATAACCAATGGTTTTCCTAGGGCGGTGGGATGATGGGAGATTTGATTTTCTTCCTTTCCATTTTTCTCTTTTCTAAGTTCTCTACAAAGATACATTTTCTATTTATAACTAGGACAAATAACTCTTCCTAGCTTCGTTTAGCCAAATGGTGGTTTGTTACCCTCTGAGGACAGTATCAGTGGAGAAGCCTCATGACTTTGCAGGTAACTTAGGTGATGAGCCCAACTTCTCTGTCATTTTCAAAGTTTAAATAAGAATTTTTTGAATTTAAAGCAACTTGACTTTGTCCCTTGTGGAATAATAATGTGAGAACTGTATCTGGGATAAAAAAATTCACTCCAACTCTGGGACAAGTGATTTCATCTTCTTTTAAAAATTAAAATGATGCTCTGAGGAATTTAAAGTCCACCGTGGCTGATGTAACCAAGAAAAAAAGCACTGACATTTGCAGAATTTAAAAATAAACTAGGGCCCCAAAGCTCCTGACAGTCTAAACATGAAAAAAACATCACACAAATCTAAATTGACATTCTACAAAATACTTTACCATTACTCGTCAAAAGATTTGAGGTCATGAGAAATGAGGAAAGAAAGAGAAACTGTCACAGGCCAGAGGACACCAGACACGACAACTAAACACAGCGTGGTATCCTGAATCAGATTCTGGAACAGGAAAGAAGGACATTAGTGGAAAAACTGGTGAAATCCAAATAAAGTTTGGAGTTTGGTTAGTGGTAACTCCCCAGTGTTGTTTTCTTAGTGTTGATGGATATACCATGGTTAAATAAGATGTTGACATAGTAGGGTAATGAACAATCCTGGTTTGCCTGGGAGAGCCATTTCCTGGGATATCAGACTTTCAGTGCTGGTACCAGGGCAGTCCCAAGAAAACTGGAATGATTGCTCAATCACAACCCCCATTAGGAGCAACTGGGTTAGAGGTAGATGGGAACTCTCTATTTTCTTTGTAACTTTTTTTATAAGGCTTTGTAACTTTTTAAATATATTTATTGGAAGTATTCAATAAATAAAAAGTTTGCTTAAAAAGAACAGAAGAAATTAAAACCAAAACAGAAACAAATTAGGAACAACTGACTAATAATGGGATAATAGGCTAAAGAAGTTAGATAGCCATCTATTCAATGCATGTATTGAAATCCTACTCTGTGCTAAGTTTTCTGCTTTTCCCTGCTTTCAAGTGACAAAGCAGATATATCCAAACATAGACTGTTCTTTCACTATCTTGCTGTGTTTGGAGATATGTGTTTGTGGGGAGATTCTGTGGGTTTATTCATGTGCATTTTTATGCATTTACTTTTAGTATACATTAAATAAGCTTTAAATAGTTTGTACTTCTTTCCATCCCACTGCTTCAACCATAGAACTTATTTGCTTTCAAAATATTCATTGTTTGGCCTTTATTCATATGTTCTCATCTCCTCCTCAAAAAAGTTTCCATGATGGCTGTGCCTAGGTGGCTCAGTTGGCTAAGTGTCTGCTTTCAGCTCAGGTTAAGATTCCAGAATCCTCAGATTCCGAAATCCTGGGATCCAGGTGCTTCTCCCTCCCCCTCTGCCCCTCCCCACTCACACTTTCTCTCTCATGCGAGCTTTCTCTCAGATACATAAAATAAAAAAAAATAATAATAATAAAATAAAATATCTCCATGATGAGGTACAGGAAAGGGTAGGAATGGGTCCTTATGCTCTTCTTACAGACTTTTATTTTCAGTATTCTACTAGATTTTTTAAAGTGAAGATTTTGTTTCCTTTCTTTCCATTAAAAAAATTAAGGTATAATTTATATTCACTAAAACTCACTCATTTGGGGCAGAATTCTATGAATTTTTGACTAATAGATTTTAACTATTATAATTCAAGTATTTTCTTCTTGATTCTTAATAGTTTCTTGAATTCATCAACAAAGGTGATTTGAAATACTTATAGACTATGTCTATATCAGCTATAATAAATAAAACCCTCATCAAATTATTGATCATTCCCTAAAGGGGATATTTAGGGGATGTTTAGATCCCTTTTCTCCTGAATATAAAATTCAGACTTTTTGAATTTTAATAAATGTTTTATTTATCTTTTAAGTAATCTCTACACCCAACGTGGGGCTTAAACCCACAACCCCGAGATCAAGAGTCACCTGCTCTACTGACTGAGCCAGCCAGGTGCTCCTAAAATTCAGAATTAGTAAGTATAATTTACATGGAGGATAAGACCTTGGTAAACTTTGTAGAAAATTAATGGCTGGAAGTATCAGAAAGTTGTGATTTAATTTAAAGAGTCAGCATGGATTCACATCTTACCTGCCTCAGTGATGTGAAATAACTTCTGGGTCTAATGACAAACACCAGCTGAGGGAAGCCATGAACCAATTACTTGGGATAAAGCACCATGAAAAGAATACTGCACAAACAACTAATCTAGAAGTTAGAGAAGTATGGTGTAGGGATGAACTACTTAAGTAGATTAAACATTGACTTTGATATCAACGTGTGGAAGGAAGAGTTTGGAGCAGATGGATTACAAAGCTCCAGGGATCGATATTAGGAACAATTTTATTCATTTTATATGTCAGTGACTTAGAAGAGGAAACATGCAGTAAGCTTGTTGTACAAAACCAGAGGGAGGAACAGTCAATACAAAGAAAGAACGAAATAAGTTGACTAGACTAGGAACATAAGCAGATAAGTGGCTTATTCAATTCACTGTGGAGGAAATATGAAGTAGAAAGATCATCTCACAGTAATGTGAAATCAGAATGTTTAAAATAGAGTAAAAACTCTTGAGTTGTGTAAATAAGCATGCTAGAACTAAATGAAAATCATTCAAATGCTATGAGTAAGATAGCAATATTGACTACAGAATTTCAATATTCATGTAAATGTTAGTACTTTAAATAAAAATATTAAGTATATTTTAAATATGCTAGACTAAGAAAATAACTCACTGGAATATATATAATTAGAGCAAAAATAATGACACTTGCCGACAATGTGATAGTACCCTTAAATTATGGCTGGTCTATTAGTCCAGAAACAAATTAGTTGACAGGGTCACCTAATTTATTATTTATTATGATTTATAATTTACATTTATGTTGCACATAATATATATATATATGAGGAAATCTTATATAGATATTCATATATATGTATATATATATAAAATGGTAGATAACAAAAATATTTGAAGATTTCCTTATAGGTTTTTTGATTATTTGTTCAACTGGCAAATATTAGCTTTGTGGCTCCTTTACAATCAGCAGGTTATTAGCAGTTTCTCCATTAAAATAAGAAGTCTGAAACCTTAATCCTAATAGAATACAAATCTGTGGTTTATTGAAATCAATGAATTCAACAGATTTTGTTGGTTATATTCTATTTGCTCACCACTGTAGATGTGTTTCTTGATCTCTTTTATTAACTAGATATCTCTTTTGATAAAGCAAACAATTGAACGTTTTTCTTTAATATTTGAAATTCAAATAAGTTAATGTCGTAGCTTAAAAAAAAAAAAGGTCCCAGTGGGACAAATGAAGAACTGTTTATACCTCTCTCCTTCCTTGAATAATCACTGCGTAGGAGCTGGGGAAGGTGAGACATCGTGCTTATGCACAGAATGCATATGATTTAAGAGCTGGTAACGCGGTCTTGAGTGAAGGGTACATCCTCTAAGTGTAACGGAAAGTTGAAAGGGAGGGAATTTAGCATTAAATTAGGAAGGCAGTAGGTAAAAAAGCATTGGCTTTTGGGAAGTGGTTAAGACTTGAATGGAAGCTTCAAGGCCTGTTGTAATTTGCATGAGAACAGAGGAGAGGGAAGGACAGTCTTGGTACTAAGGGTGATTAAATATAGGGCAGTGAAGGGTTTTTTGTTTTGTTTTGTTTTTGTTTTAAATGTAAGTACTTTTTTTTTTTTTTAAGATTTATTTACTTATTTGTCAGAGACAGAGAGAGAGGGAGAGAGAGCACAAGCATGGGGAGCAGCAGGCAGAGGTTCAAGAAGCCTGTTCTCCACGGAACAGGGAGCCCATGTGGGACTCGATCCCAGGACTCTGGAATCACAACTGGAGCAGAAGGCAGACACCTAATGACTGAGTCACTCAGGCCTCCCAGCAGTGAAGGGTTTTTGAGAGAGACCCTGCGTGCATTACATCTTGGGAATCACTAACGTGTTAAAGCAAGGTAGAGGAAGGTGAATTTGGTGGCAGATACAGAACAGAAAGGAGCAGGAAAGTCTGGAGTACCGTCCAGTGCTTCAGAAGTCCAGCCAGAGCCAAGCATGCTTGGATCTCTTTCAGAAGGAGCTGACTGCCCCTCAGTGATTCCTGAATTCAGAGGGCACTCCTTTGGCAGTGCATCTTTGTTATTTCTGTTCTGTATTATCTGAATTTATGTATGTTTGTATCTTGTCTCTTAATTGTATTATCTAATTCATGAGGGTAGGGTCCATGCAATATCTGGAAGGGTAGGGTTCAATTAATTTTGAGGGTTCAATGAGTAGATAGATAGCTGAGAGAGATTCTGCAAGAAAGCTTGTTCGCGCCTGGTAGCCAGCTGCCAAGGAGATGTGTCAAAGGTAATTTCATGTATGGTTGTCTGAGAGGATGTTGAGGACATTGCTGTCACAGATAGGAATGTTTTAAGGGATCGGGTACTGATATTGTAGAAAGAGTTATGGGTTCAGCTTTGAACATTCTGAGTTTGAGGTAAATTTTAAGACATTAAAAACACTTTTAGTGCTTGAGGCACTCAGGTAACTGGAGACAAAGATAAGATTTGGGATTGAATTTAGAGACAGGGTTGAAGTTCCAGGAATGGTGCTCCTTCCAGGGGATGAAAGGTAAGTTCCGGGAATCCAAAACTGAGTCTGAAGTAATGTTTGTATTTAGGAACTGGAAGGAGGAAAAGAAACTGTCCAATATGGTAGTCACTAGCCACACACGGCCATTTAAATTTAAATGAATGAATGTGAAATACAATGAAAAAATCCGTCGTGTGGTCACATTAGCTATATTCCATGTGCTCAGTAGCTACATGTGGTTAGTAGCTACTGTAATGGACAGGATAAACAGAATGCTCCCATCATTACAGATAACATTATTGGAAAGCACTGAGAAGATATAGAGAAATACTCATTTCAGAGAGAACCAGAGAGCAGATGATCTTTTTCAATGGAAGAGAGAGTTTTACGGACTATATGTTTACACTGTCAAATGCTGAAAAACAATGAAAATTGGTGGTGGTGGGGGAATCAGTGGTTTTGCAATAAGGAGGTCATTACAACCTTTCAGACAGTAATTTTGAGTAGCATGTTAGGCACAGAAATTGAGTATAGCATTAAATTAGGAAGGCAGTGGGTAAAGAGCAGGTTGTTGATATCATGGACAAGGAAAGGCTAGAAAGAAAGAAGACAATAATTAGAACTTCAGAGTCACAAGGAGGCTTTTTACAGATGGGGAGACTATTGCTTTTTGAAGTTACGAAGGCCTATGAAGATGCTAAGGGCTCCATTTAGGAAAAAAATTCTGTGTTTCTCTCAGAACATTTCCCTTCTGGTCACCAAATATCTGTGTTTGTTCCCACACCAACCAACACCAGCTGAGTGTCCTACAAATTCAATTCAGTTCTGGCACCATCTACCTGGAGTTAGCATCAGCTCTCATAGGTTAAGGGGTCAACGCCGTAAGACTATTCCCATTTTAGACACCAACTGCAAGTATTTCTGACTAACAGGCTATAAATCGGGGTTCCCACAACTCCTTCCTGGGGTTACCTAATTTGGTAGACTATTTCACAGAACGCAGGGAAAAACTTGCTTACCTTTACCAGTTTACCACAAAGAATATAGATAAACAGCTAAACTAAGAATGGGGGTGTTTATCTTCTGTACCCACTCTGGGTATGCCACCTTTCTAGCACCTTCATGACTTCAGCAACCTAGAAGCTTTCAAACTCTGTACTTAAAGGATTTTTATGGAGCCTTCATCACATAGGCATGTCTAATTATTAACTCATTTTCTAGTACCTTTCTGGAGGATGGGGGTGGGGCTGAAAGTTCCAAGCTTCTAATTATGGCTTGGTCTTTCTAGGGACCAGCCCTGATCCAGGAGCCCACCCCAAGTCACTTCATTAGAACAAAAGATGCTCCTATCATTTAGGACATTCCAAGAGATTTAGGAGCACTGTGTCAAGATCCAGGGTCAAAGACCAAGTAAGTATTTGAACATGATGTACCTAGTGCTCTTACCCCATAGGAAATCATGAGAGTTTTAGGAGCTCTGTGCCAGGAGAGAGGGGCAGAGGTCAATGTATATATTTTCTATTATTTCATAGGCTTCCAAATCCATGGCTTGCACTTGCTTCTCTTTTTAGCTCTAGGTTCAGATGAACAAGAGTCTCTTGGATATCTCATGGATATCCTCCTAAGTCCTTGTACCCACACATCTAAAACTAAACTCATGGTTGTCCATCCCATACACATTCCCATTTTTTATATTCCTTATTCCGGCTCGTCTTTCCAGTTACTAAAGCAGGAAAACTTAGTCATATGTGAATCATTCTGTCCTTCCCCTCCACTCCTTCAGTCAATCAGTTGCCTGGGCATGCTTATTTTACTACCTCTGCCATAGACTGATTTATTAATTTATTCTCCTTGTTAAGATAATGATTATGAAGTATTTCAGGCAAACAGTAATAATAGAGGACAGCATCACAATAGCAACATATTCAACATAACTCAAGTAAACTTGCAAATTCAAAAAAAGCCCTTTGAGAAACCCATTCAAATCTCATTTTCCTCTCCATGCCAAGGGTTATCACCATTTAAAATTTAGCAGTTGTCATTGCCATGCAAGATGTCATAGTTTTACTCCCCATCTAGAATATAAGTTGGTGGGTTTTTAAACTTTCTGTAAGTAGTAGTATACTGTTTATCCTGCTGTAACTAGCTTTTTTTCACTCAATATTATTGAGATTTATCTGTGATGAATCATCTTTTTTCCTTTATTTTAAATATGGCTTAATGACTACACTGTAATTTATTAGTCATTATGGACTATATTATTACATATGTATAATACAAATACATGTATGTGTAGGTATAATTGCATTTATTTTTTACTCCACTTCTTGAGATGAGATGGAATGATGACATACACGGTGCAGCATTTCAACTACTTTAGTGGTAATTGGAAAAATTCTATTCCTTCAAGGCAGGTAAAAAACTATTTTCAATATTTTATACAGTTCTATCCAACCTTTTCCCTGCCACCTGATTCTTTATTTTTTCCCCTTTCTCTTACTTTCTCTAACTAGGCCTTGGGTATAGTTGGCTCTTTTGGGACTACAGTTCACCCTCGAACAACATGGAGTTTAGGGGTGCTGACCCCTCACACAGTTGAAAATCTGCATACAACTTTTGAATCCTGTACAACCTAACTACTAATAGCCTCATGTTGATTGGGGGCCTTCGTGATAACATCGAGTCGATTAATTTATGTTTTATAGATATTATATACAGTATCCTTACAATAGAGCAAGCCAGAGAAAAGGAATGATATTGAGAAAATCATAAGGAAGAGAAAACACATTTACAGTAGTGTTCTGTATTTACTGAAAAAAATAATCTGTGTAAAGTGGATCCACATAGTTCAAACCCGTGTTGTTCAAGGGTCAACTGTATGTAGTTGATGTATATCTGGATTACAGGATTAAAGGGTAGAAAAAAATTCCATTATAAGATAGTGAATCATGAAATAATGTATGAATATACTTCATGCTGAAGGTTGTTGCTCATCATTTAATGACACCACACCTTAATGGAATCAGGTAATTAGTGTCATTTGTCAAGTAAAGCTACCTTGTAAGTTTGCTAATTTACAACCAAGACAATTTCTAGCATTCTACATTATTCTAAGAAAGGTAGTTAAGGGGCGCCTGGGTGGCTCAGTGGGTTAAGCCGCTGCCTTCGGCTCAGGTCATGATCTCGGGGTCCTGGAATCGAGTCCCGCATCGGGCTCTCTGCTCAGCAGGGAGCCTGCTTCCTCCTCTCTCTCTCTCTCTGCCTCTCTGCCTACTTGTGATCTCTGTCTGTCAAATAAATAAATAAAACCTTAAAAAAAAAAAGAGAGAAAGGTAGTTAAGAAAACACTTTTTAGCATTCAATATTCTTTGTAGATTAACAAGGTAGAAATACATAAACCATCTTTTTTCAGAAAATTGTACTCAGAAATCTGTCAGTGCACACTAAGCTTCCTGGACTGACATGAAGATAGTTTCATAAGTGTCATGGATAATTAGAAAATGTAGAATACCCAGGGATGTCAATAACCTAGATCAAAAGAATGGGATTCCTTGAGTTATGAAAAAATGAGTCCTTTTGTATCACGATCATATCATTGGTGTGGAGTCTGAATGAAAATGAGGGTCTAACTCATATGGGAAAAGTGATCTCGAGAGAGGTGAACTATTATAAGTTTGAAGAAATTTTATCACATGGTATTTATTGGTTAATTGTAGTTTTTATTTATCATTTTCCCACAAGATAAGTCTTGACAATCTGCTTAATATTAACCATTGACAATGTGTTACATATTGGTGAGAGCATTCAAACTATGATCCCTAACACAAGGAGCTCACATCCTAAGACTTGCTTCAAAAAATGATCTTCCTTATACATATGGACCTATTTTATCTACTTTATTGTGTGTGTGTGTGTGTGTTTAATCCCTACACCCAATGTGGGGCTCAAACTCACCACTCTGAAGTCAGGGGTCAGAATGTTCTACCAACTGAGGCAGCCAGACCGCCCCTATTGTTTTTATCCTCTCTTTTTTCTTTTTTCGTAATAGCTATGTGCATCTCTTAAACTGGTCATTTAAGTAAACTTGGTATGTTGATGGGGAAACTGCCAACATGAGTTTGAATCCTGACTTTGCCACTTACTTGAAAAATGACCCTGAACAAGTCTCATAATCTTGCTGAACCCGTTTCCTCATCTATAAAGTGATAAACCTATATTTATCTCCTAAGGCTGTGAGGATTAAAAATGTGAAGTAGATGGTACACAGTATAAGCCCCCAAATGTTCTTTTTGTACATTAAGAAAAAATAAATTGGTTTTTGAGGTGTATTTTTTTAAAAAGTAGGGAAGATAAAGTATGAATGGGGTTAAATATGCCATATGTCAATGTCAACCACGATGTTTCTGAAATATGATAGCGATTATGTAAATAGAACAAACTTGAAGATTTTGAAATCCAGTGTGAACAGGTTAAAGAGATCCGGGGGCTTGATAAGAGGAGGGTCACAATCATAGCAACTAAAGTTATGTCAAAGAGACATTGATTTAGGTCTAACTATAAAAAATCACCAAGTTTTTAGGTGAAAATGGCAGAGTACTGGCAATTTCTTATGGTCCACTTAACAGATACTCAGAGGGGGTAAGAAAGGCATAACAGGCATGGCGCAGTTAACCAGGGTTGTCGCTATTTTTAATACAGAATGGCTAGGCTCTTGCAGATGTGAATCAAGCATTTAGTAGCCTCTACTCTTTGAAGAGAAAAAGGGAATTGAAGAAGGGTCAAAATTCATGTCATTGGGTGTAGAACTCTGTTAGGCCCTTTGACATTCATGTTTCCAAAGGATTTAAGAAAACTTTACAAAAACACATTGAAGATTAAAAAAAAAAAAAAAAAAGTTAAGTTAGGAAAACTGAGGATAAGGGAAAATACAGTAACACCCAGATCTCCTATTGTGATATAAACAGTGGCTAGCACAGAGCCTACCTCCTGAAATACTCTTTGGAAAGGAGAAAGTATACATGATGCGAGCTTGGTGCTTCCCTTCCTGAGAGGCAGCTGCAGTTCTGGATTCTTATGTAATGTGGCAGTAGTTGCCACTGAGTCTGCCTTGGACTGAGAAAACGGCTATCTTTTCATTAGCACAAGCTGTACTTCAAGATTTGACTTCAGTACTGGAATAACTAAAAAAGGTGTTCTGTCCAGGGACTATCTTCATTTTCAGCATTAATACTCTTTAGTGTGGTCTGAGAGGGTCCTCTGAATTTGATTCTGTAGTAGTAGTACTTTTGGTACATGTATCTCTTAAGAGCATTGCATTAGAAGCAGAATAGTTAGCTGTGGTAGATTCTTTTCTTTTCTTTCTTTTTTTTTTTTTTTTAAGATTTATTTATTTGACAGAGAGAGATCACAAGTATGCAGAGAGGCAGCAGAGAGAGGGGGGGAAGCAGGCTCCCCACTGAGCAGAGCCAGATGTGGGGCTGGATCCCAGGACCCTTGAGATCATGACCTGAGCCGAAGGCAGAGGCTAACCCACTGAGACACTGAGACTTCCCGGTAGATTATTTTCTTCTCAGAAAAATTAGATGAAGTGTTTTTGCATCTTGTCAGAATGGTTTATGGTACCAAAGAAGTTTGAAAAGGATTTCTTCATTCCATTTGTGAAGTATCTATGAGGAAATAAATTCCTGTGGCCAAATACTTTGCTCTCTATGGGTGCCTGGACTAAGACTTTGTAAGAGAGGCATGGAGATAGTATCTTAAGGCCCATAAAACACATCGCCGTTCCTGGAAAAACAGTTGATGAAAATGCCTGAAACCTCTCTTCTAGGGACAGAGCGATCCTCTATCCAACATATCTATGCCAGAAAAGTGATAACACTGTGCCTTCCCTTTCTCTCCCACTCATTTTCACTTCTGTCCTCTTCAAGCCTCCCATTCCTCACCTCTCCAAATCAGCTTTTTCTATGATGCTTTAATTTTCCTTTAAAGTTTAAGTGTAAAATTATACAGCATTTATGCTACTTACCTTTTATTCTATTTAAATATGAGATCAAAGTTCTTACTATTAGGCAAGATCAACCCCATTCTTGGGATCCAGAATTTCAAGCCTTGGTTTTTTTCTTTCATGTTTACGGTTTTTATTTCCTGGGGAAGTTCTGTCTTTTGTACAATTAAATGCCAAGTAACCACACAACATTTTTGATCCTATGTACATAGATCGCAAGCACTGAGGTGCAAATGTACTTAAGTGTCTCACAAATGGGCTAAGAATTCTTTTTAGTTAGCACACACAAAATCTAGTTCAGTTGCTTGGACTTTACAATGCAATTCCCCAGCACAACTTTATCACACAAAATACAATAATCACAATAATTGAAATGCAAATTTTTGAGTCAGCTTTCTAGTAAACAGGATTATTGTGGACAATATTTTCGCTTCTTCAATTTAACCTCTCTTGGCAATTAGATCTAAAGGTAATAGGCAGAAACGTCTCTGTTAGCAAAACACACACACACATAAAGCCTGAGCATTCCTCCCGGACAACAGCAAGGTATCAAGGATGAAAAGGGCAAAGGAGTGTTAAAGTAATCCAATATGTGAAACGAGATTTTAAAGAATAATTAAAATGTTTCAAGAAAAAAATAACTTCCCTGAGAATCACTAATTTAAAAAGCGTTGGCAGTTGTTGATGGGCTTTCTCAGATGTCGACTTGTTACCAAGGCGATCAAGAAGCAGGGAATAATATATGTTTGAGCAGCAAAATGATTGTGAATGGATTTAAAAAAAAAAAAGGATTCTGCCTCTTTGAATATATATACTTGCCACGTATTAAATGAAATATAAGTGCCCGCTTTGGTGCCACTGGCCAGAATGAAAGCTCTCCTCCAGTAAGTGAGGTGAACTGAGATTTTTGTTTTAAATGCCTGCCTCCAGGGTACGTACAAGTGGGAGACTGGTTGGAAACCTAGGGCTAAGGGGGATGGGAACGAGACGGTTCTGCCTGTGAATCTAAGAGCTGTTATGTGTGAGAGAAAATCCTCCTCCAGCCTCGGAGGGGGTGTCTCCCCCTATACCAGCTCCCTCCCCCCCGGGCTAGTGGGGCGGGTCTGGTTTGCTCCGTAGCTGCAGCGGCCGTAGCAGCAGCCCCGGGGCTGAGCGGCGGCGGCCTCCTGTTAGCGCAGGGAAGCGGCGGCTCCGAGAGCGCGAGGCCCTGGGGGAGATCCGGCGGAGGCTGCCGCCGAGATGGAGGAAGCGTCGAGTGGAACGGGAGCCGCCGGGGATGGATTTCCTCCCCAGCCCAGTCCCCTACAGCTTGGCTGGGCCTGCTCCAAGCACCTGCGAGGTGGAAGAGGCCTGCGTCTCGGGCCTGACAGCAGCCGGCGAACGAGGCGGGCACAGCGGGGTAACAGTTGAGCCGTAGCCGCTCTCGGGAACCTACGCCGCCACGGCCGCTTATTGTCTCTCCCCTTCCACCCGGGGGCAAACAGGAAGCGCGCCGGCAGGCCGAGCGACGGACGGGTATCCGGGCCAATGAGCACTGGCGACCGAGAGCGTGGTGGCGAATAAGCGCGGAGAAGAGAGGCGGGACTTCCGGGCGGGCTGTCACCCTCTTCCCCCCTTTTGGGCTGGAGGCTCCACCTTTTGTGTTTCCCGCACAGTCAATCAAAATAGGAAAAAAAAATCCCCGGACCGCTCCGGCCGTGTCCGCCGCCGCTTCCCGCATCCTCTCCCGCCGCCGCCGCCTTCGCTCCTCACCATGTGTAAGGCGGCGGGGAGCCCCGCCTGAGGTGCCCTAAACACACTATGACCGGTACGTAAAGCCGAGAGAGAGCAACCCTTGCTGCTGCCGCCGCCGCTGCCGCCGCCGCCGACCACAGCCAGCCCGGGGCCGCCGCCACCGCCGCCGGCTCCCGGCCCCGTGTGTGCGACCGAGTGTCTGTGAGAGGCAGAAAGCCGCACTCCCCTCCGCCTCCCTCCCCTCCCGGCCAGCCACCGTCCACCCCTTAAGCCCCAGCAACGCCGTGTCCCTGCCGGGCCCTGGGGCGGGCGGCCCGGTCCGCCGGGAGCGCATCCCCCCGTGTGCGGGCGCGGGCGGCGGGCGGGCGTGTGTGAGTGACTGACGGTGCGAGAGGAGCGAGCGCGAGTGAGAGCGAGCGGCGCGAAGGGAAAGGGGAGGAGAGGAGAGGAGAGGGGGCAGGGGCAGCGCGGGGAGGAGGAGGAGGAGGGAAAGAGGAGGAGGAGGAGGGTTACAGGCAGCGGCGGGCGGGGGCAGCAGCAGGAGGGGAGGAGGGATCCGCCGCCGCCGCCGCCGGGGGGCGGGGGGGGGGGGGGAAGGGGACTCGGTCCGGGCTTTCGGAGTAATTTCGCCTCGGCCCGCGGGCCCCCTCCCTCTCCTCCACCCGCCTTCCTCCCCACCCCCACCCCCCCGCGCTGTGCCTGCAGCTCCCGAAAAGCCCGTGAAACAAGAGGAAATGGCTGCCTTGGACGTGGACAGTGGCGGCGGCGGCGGCGGCAGCGGCGGCGGCCACGGCGAATATCTGCAGCAGCAGCAGCAGCACGGAAACGGCGCGGTGGCGGCGGCGGCGGCCCAGGTGAGGAGCGGCTGAGCCCCGGCCCGGCTCCCCCCTAGCGCCGCTTTCTCCTCCCCTCGCCTCTCCCCTCCCTCCGCGCCTCTCTCCTCCCCTCCCCCCGCCCCGGGAGCTGCCCGCCCGAGGCGCCAACGCTCCGACCCCGCCCGCGCTGCCCCTCCCGCCGTCTTTTTGTGAGTGTGTGTGTGTGAGTGTGTGAGAGTGTGAGCGAGCCAGCGTGTGCGCCCTCCCGGGGGTGGGTTCCGGGCGGAAGGTGGAGGCCCGGCGCGCAGCCCGCCGCCCGCCTTCCCGCGGACGGCGGAGTTGGTGTGCGTGCGAGCGGGAGGACGCGAGCCGGAGTCGAGAAGGAGGAGGAGGAGGAGAGCGCGGGCTGGCGCTCGCCGGGGCTCAGCCTGCGGGGACCGAGGCGCACTTCCTGTGCGAGCGGCGGCCCGGCCCTAACCGCCACCCCTCCCCCTGTCTCCCTCTCTGAACCCGCCCATCGGGGGTAGGACACTCAGCCGTCACCGCTCGCCCTGCTGGCCGCTACCTGCAGCAAGATAGGGCCGCCATCGCCGGGCGACGACGAGGAGGAGGCGGCTGCCGCAGCCGGGGCCCCCGCCGCCGCCGGAGCGGTAAGTCTCGCGCGCTCGGCCCGCCCCCGCCAAGGCCCTGCGCCCGCCATCCCGGGCCTGCGGCGCGCCCGCCAGCCCGAAAGGCCTCCTCGGCGCCCGCGCCTTCCGAGATCTGGACGGATCGCGCTGCCGGGGCGCCCTTTTGGGCTCCTTCGCATGCCTGTGTGGATCCGAGGCCAGCCCAGGCTTTCTCTAAATTGTCACTGCGGCGCCTCGATCCAAATGCACTACAAAATGAAGTCAGAGAGGGCGGGGGTAGAGGACTCCAAAATGGATGTTTGAGCAATTCATATCAGTGCTGAAAACTCCTTCGCTGAACACTACAGAATTTTCAAGCACAGCCTATCGGCCATAGATAGTATCAACTATAGAGGCAGTGTCTTTAGTTTCTAGTATCTTTGAACCTGGAGCTTTTTCTGCTGGAACTTACTAGGTCTTACTGATTTAATGCGTAAATTGCTAAAAAGAAACCAAAAAAGGAATGAAGGTTTACTCTTTGAATTACCCTTTTGTATGCAGCAGTGAACACTTTGTGAGTGCTTTTTTTAGAGGCCATTCTAAATTGTTGTATTTTAGTTTTTGCAGAAGACTCAAATTTGCAGGAGTTCTTCTTAAGTGGAATAAGTGAAACATTCGATTAGCGATCGTTGAAATTGGCGAAGTTACTAAAATGATGCATTGGCTTTTGAAATTGAGAATTAAATGCCAGTGTTAGAAACAAAAGTACGTGTAAGGAATTGTATTTACATGCATGCTAACGTATACCGTACTTACAGTTAAGTTTGGTTGGCAAAGCTGTATTTTCATCTTACTGCGATTACTGGTCTGATAAGGTTTGGTGGGATTCTGTTTGTAGGGTTTTTAGTTTGGGGGCGGGAGGCGGGGAGGAGCTGGTCAGTGTGTTGTATGAGGGCGTAACACAAAATTGATAGACAAAATTTTTAAGACTGTTAATTGTGATTTGTATCTGTGTGAATCATCGCTGTTGTGTTAAACATGTAGATGTGTTCACTTATTAAAATATTAAAAAGCTCTCCCAGTCACTTTTGGTTTCTTTTGAGGTGGATTATAGAATTGATTTGTGTAGTGGTATTTTGGTTGGTCACTATGGACAAAAAAGTATGATACTTGTTATAATCTGCAGGAAATTATAGGTATGTGAAGCTGATGTTAAGCTGTAAAATATTTGTAATTTTAGTGCTTCAAATTATACTGTAGAGGAATAGCTTTAATGTCTTAAAAGTATTCTTCAAAAGTACTGTGCTTTTGTAAGCTGATTAAAATATGAAAGTGTAAAATCACGTTTGTGAGAGGCATTGTTACTTCTAAACAAAACTAGCCCCACAGTGCCAAAACAAATTGTTTATCTTAAAAACACTGCTCAAGTAAAAGTGCAAAGCAGATTGCTTCTACTTGCCTTTTACAGTATTTTCAGTTAGGATGAGAAACTTCTTGTGACTGCAATTTAACAAGTTTATATAGCTCACTGATGGGGGCGGGGGATAAGTGAAGGAGGAAGTTATGGGTGAAAAATTTGTATGTGTACTTGTATATGTGAATCTCAGCCCTGGCAATAGAAAACACTGTCTCTGGTCTTATGCTACTGTGGTTATATACTTGTAGGGAGGTTGTTTCCATCCTCTTCAACTCCCTCTCAGCTACCAAATCTCTACTGACATCACATTTCCCACCAGATGAACCTGAACTAGAATCAGTAGGAGCACTTTTTTCTTTGTACATTTGGTATGCATTAATAAAATTTTTCACTAAGTAGAATTAGTAAGATTGGCTTGATTATGTTTGCCTTAGCCACTGGGAAAATTAGTTTTCCAGTTTAAAAGTGAATTTCAGACGTGTACATCTTAAAAAATGAAAGAGATTTTAAGTGATTTTTATGGGCATTTTTTCTGTTTAAAAATGTGCTTAGATAATTTTATTGTAATCACTCAGAATTACTGGGAATCATAAGAGGTCTGGAGAGAAAGAGCTTTTTTGTAGTTGTGATTTATTTTATTTTATTTTGCAATTTTTATTTATAAAAAAGTTGAAGAAATAAAACTGAGTTATCTTCTGCCCTTCATCCAGCTTCCCCTAATGTAGTGCATTTGTCTAAACTAGGAAACTAACAGCAATACAGTATTATTAATTATGCTACAGACTTCATTCTTGTTTCACTTTTTCCCCCCACCAGTGCCCATTTTCTGTTCCAGGATCTAATCCAGGGTACTGCACTGCATATAGTGTCGTTGTGTTTAAAATCAAATAGAAATATGCATATAAATTCAACTTTGTGCTAGCTTAGTTTGGTATTTTAAGATTACAAGGGCATTGAAAAGCCAGTCAGCTGTACTGGAGATTTAAGTGTCTTGAATTTAGAATTAACTATAATATGATATGGGTTCTTTCTGGATCCTGGCCAAGAATGGTTAGCTCCAGTACTGTGCTAAAAATCATAAACCATTCTCACCTATAATGTCCCACAGCATGGACTCCCAAAGTTGGTTTGATGGCAAGACTCTTTTTTGTACTTTATTATTAAAAGTTGTAGAGTTAATTTTAGTAATCAGGAAATATAAGATGTAGAGTTTCATGCAATATTAGTTTATCTAATCTATATTGATGTGAATTTCTAAGTTATTAATTCGCTTATTTCATTTGTACCTTAAATTGTAATCAGTTAATTGGATAATTGTTTTTATTTGAAATTGGTTTTGAGTTCTTCATTGTTTCTTGAAGACTTAAAGAAACTTGAGTAATTGCCTGAGATTGGTTCTTAGTTTGTTTCTACCTTAGCTTCATACTTGTTTTTGTTTCCAGTAACACTCTGCCCTTGCCTTTTTCTGGCTTTCAAAAAGCCACTTGTGGGAACTGAGAAGTTAATAATCCTTTCTGAATGCTATGCAATAAGGGGTATGAATTTTTCTTTTTTCCTTTCCACAGGTATTATCTGAGAAGATAGCCTCTTTTTTTTTTTGTTCAACTGCCCCTCCCCCCCTCCATTTTTATGCCTGGTTGCACAGGAGAATGCCCTTGTAATGAATTGCTATAGCAACGTCCCAGGGCTACTCTTGGTTTTGGTCCTTTTTACCCTGTTATCATGTGTTTATGTACAGAAGGACACTTAAGAGTACCTTCAGTTTCAACTTTTTAGAACAATGCCAACTTCCTTGTCAAATGGTGTTTTGTTAGTTGTCTGGTAAGAATATTAGAATTCCTGAAAGAAACACTGGTTGATTTTTCTTGAGGGTTATCTTGAACCTGAACCAAATACTAGTTCTTGCCTGGGTTATATGTTTTTATGTCTCTCTTCTTTTATTTCTATAGTGTTTCCATAGCCTAACATCAAATATTTTTATAACTGTTCTTTGGTCTCAGATGATTTTCTGAGTCATCTCTTTTAGTGGTGTGCTGCTGATAAAATTTCTCTTACAAATGAAAGGGGATTGATCAGTTCTGTCATTTTCTTTGCAATGATTTTAAACTAAATACTTTTAAGTATTCACTCAATAAATATTTACTGGTCTTTATGCCAAAAGTTGTACTAGGCATGCAGATCATTCTCTGTTCTCATAATCTTACTAATCATAATGTTATCTTAGGATTGTATAGTGCTTTATAGTTTGTAAAGCATAACGCTTTCTTCTGGTTCTTATGACGCCACTAGGTAATAATTTCCCCATTTTTAACATAAAAATGAGTCCTGCTCTAGATCACACACAATTCCACAGTTTTAGCTAGGACTAGAAGTCAGTTCTGAATCTTTTCCTTTCTAGTGTAATGCATGCCCCTCCCCCAAGCATAATGGTAAAAATCATGAAGTCTGATAGTTTTCTGACTTGGTGTTTTCTTTCCAGTTCCATTAAAAAATTTAATACTTAGTAAATTTTTTAAAACAGTAAATTTATTTCATTTAAAAGATCCTTTTTGTTGCCTTTTTTGCTTTAAATTGTTTGTTGCTGTTTTTCCTCCCCTGGGTTTGTGCTTTATAAATATTTCTTGTGTATGCATTTCACCTTAGGTTTATTCAAAAAAGTTCAAATACATCATGCTGTCTTAGGTTTGAGGATTTCCCTTCAATTAATGGCCTGCATTGTTGGGAAAAGTGATACCACAGTTTATTTTTATTTAACTTCTGGAGAGGGGTTCTTGGGTAGTACTTAGTCAGATTTGTCATTTGAGTAGCTGTATTTATTTTCACAGAATTTCTTGACTAAAAAGCTGTTCACTGGGGCGCCTGGGTGGCTCAGTGGGTTAAGCCTCTGCCTTCGGCTCAGGTCCTGATCCCACGGTCCTGGGATCAAACCCCGCCTCGGGCTCTCTGCTCAGCAGGGAGCCTGCTTACCCTCCTCTCTCTCTCTCTCTCTCTCTCTCTCTCTCTCTGCCTGCCTCTCTGCCTACTTGTGATCTCTCTCTCTGTCAAATAAATAAAATCCTAAAAAAAAAAAAAAAAAAAAGCTGTTCACTGATCGTTCAATATCTGCCCTTACTACCATTTTGCAAGAAAGTAATACTTTTAGATGCCACAAATTTGGCCTTTTTTTTAAGGATGAAGAAGGACAAAATGCCAGTATTGTAAAATGATTTATACCTGAAATACTGTATCCTTTGGTATATGTTGAGGAATTGTAAATTTTAGTGCTGGTCCAAAAAAAAAAAAAAAAATTCAACAGTCAGTTCTCCAGAGGTAAACAGCAACCTTAGGAAAATTAAGATTGGATTTTTAGACATTATACTTTAGTGTAGATTTCAGTATCAAGTATAGATATAAATATCTTTATTTAAAGTGCTAAGAGACTGAAGTGAAATATGAATTACTGTTCTCATATTGGGATGAGATGAAGATGATTTAGGCTTGTAATTCCTGAACCAAATAGAAGTTGAAGAATGACATAGAACTTTAATGACTGGTCTTTTCTTTAGTAATTTAAGTTTGATAAGTTTAAATGTTTGTATTTAAAAGATGATTATTTTAGTTCAAGCCTACACATTTGTACAGAGTTCCACAGTTTATCTGTCTTTAGTCTCTTCCGCCTTTCTTTCAGTCTCCATCACAGGGCCTTAGTTTATAAAACACAGACCGGATTGCACCACTCACTTGCCTAAAAACCTTTTACAGCTTTCATTTACTATCTGTAGGATGAAGTCCAAACTCCTGAGCACAGTCTTCAAAGCCATTAACTACAGGCGTTGATAAAATATCTAGTCTTGTTCCCCCTTACTTTATTCTATGAATCTGAGTCTTTTCTGGATCCTGTCGAATTCCAAACTACACCTTCTTTAGTTTCCTTTTGTCTGTGGCTATTGTTTTTATACATTCATTAATGCCTCTCTCTCTCTTTCCTAGCTTCCTACGGTGAAGTCATAAATTTTATTCTAAGATTACTTTATCTCTGTGCGAAACCTTTTTTTTTTTTCCCCCATCTCTGTGTTCCTAAAAAGCATTTTGATCATATGGCTAGTGCACACCACTGTTCACATAGTCATAGCATGTATGTGTGTATCTGCTTGGATGAATTGGGAATCATTTGAAATAGAAATTGTTTATTTCGTGAGCATACTCATATGTTCATTTCTACTTGGCAAATATGTGCAAATCTTCTTGAATCATTAAACTGTGGTTCTTCCATTGAACTACATGCTTTTCAACCATGCATCTGCATGAAAATTAGGTAGTTTCTTTAAGAAACTCTTCAAATATTGTAGAACCAGAAGATTTTTATTGAATTTTGTGGAATGGTTCCTACTTGGAGAACAGTGTATGTCTTAACCATTTTGTGTGGTCATACACCTACTTTGAGAATGTGATGAAATCCTAGATTATCCCTCTGTCTCCCAATTCCACTTTCTCAAAAAGTTGATACATTTATTTAGAGGATTCAGAGGTCCTTTGAAGCCTAGGTATAGGTCCTAGGTTGAGAATGCTGACTGGATATGCTTAAGTTTTCATTGTGTAGTGATATGCAGAGTCACAGGAAGTTGCCTATAGATCTAGAAGGAAGTGGCATAGAAATAGCTTTATTTTGAGGGTGAGTAATTCATATAGGATCTCATTCTCCGTATCTTTATCCTTGGTCTTAGTGGGAGACAAGTTTAGTATAGAATTAAAGGCCTGGCTTCTGGAGTTAGACTTGGCCTAGTTTTAAATCCAACTATCTTGGCCATTTGAGACCTGTGTGATTTTGGTTCTCAGTTATTTCATTTGTGAAATGAAGATAGTAATAACACCTACCTTATGGGATTGTTGTAAGGAGTAAATGATATAAATCACTGTCATGGTACTTGGCATTAAAAGAATGGCTCTGGTGTTTTCACTCTTAGAAATTGTTGTATTAGATTTTATTGCTTTCTACTTTCCTTTGTTGGTATTTTTCCACTGTTGCCTAATCCATAAAATACGGGTATGATAACTTAGAATTCTGTCACATCACAGAATGCATAATGTATATGTCTATCATTGTACTGCAAATTTAAATAGAGTAGTAGGTAAAACCATCGTCTATATCCTCCAGCTTTTTAGAGTCTAGAAAAACCTTTCAGATGGAGTGACTTTGCCATGTGGTCATAGTTTAATAATCTTTCCTCATTAAAATTTTTTAAGGTCCCTCTCTCACTCACTCTCTCTTTTTTTTTTTTTTTTGGTAGTTCATGGGAAAAGTAAAGAATTTGATGCCTTGCTAATGGAATAGCCTTAGCCAAGAGTTTACTATGGAGGACATTAATGTATGCCATAAAAGAGTAGCTTTTGACTTAAGGTGTACAGCAATAATACAAATACCGACTTTTCTAACTCAGATGACTTGATAACACTGTACTAGTTATGTTTCTTTTTTTATACAAATATAATGTACCTAATTAGTGATACGTATTTAAGTAGGTTGTATATATATATTTTTAACTCTCCAGTGTTCGAGATAATACTTGATTTGAGCTGTCCATATCTTTTCTAGCCACTTATACTTCTGTTGATTTAACCGTATGGATTAGAGATCATAGATGAGGAATTAGAAGATCAGTTGGTAAAACAAAGATTACTCTGATTGAAATTTTTTTCCTGCTCAAATAGCATGGGTTATCTTTGCGGTAACTAACAAAATTGGAAATAATGATTATTGTAGTTTATGTAGTACTGCTTCAGTATTTGAAGTCTGCTATGTAATTAAGAGAACTTTTAACTTCAGGTAGTAGAATTTTTGTCAGTTTTTAGATTTTTTTTGAGGACTGGTTTAAATATGCCACTAATAATATATCATGTAACATTTTTTGTTTTCTTTATCCAGACAGGTGATTTGGCTTCTGCGCAGTTAGGAGGAGCACCAAACCGATGGGAGGTTTTGTCAGCCACACCTACAACTATAAAAGATGAAGCTGGTAATCTAGTACAGATTCCAGGTGCTGCTACTTCAAGTGGGCAGTATGTCCTTCCCCTTCAGAATTTGCAGAATCAACAAATATTTTCAGTTGCACCAGGATCAGATTCATCAAATGGTACAGTGTCCAATGTTCAATATCAAGTAATACCACAGATTCAGTCAACAGATGGTCAGCAGGTTCAGATTGGCTTCACAGGCTCTTCAGATAATGGGGGTATAAATCAAGAAAGTGGCCAAATTCAGATCATTCCTGGCTCTAATCAGACCTTGCTTGCCTCTGGAACACCTCCTGCTAATATCCAGAATCTCATACCACAGACTGGTCAAGTCCAGGTTCAGGGAGTTGCAATTGGTGGTTCATCTTTTCCTGGCCAAACCCAAGTAGTTGCTAATGTGCCTCTTGGTCTGCCAGGAAATATTACCTTTGTACCAATCAATAGTGTCGATCTAGATTCTTTGGGACTCTCGGGCAGTTCTCAGACAATGACTGCAGGCATTAATGCCGATGGACATTTGATAAACACAGGACAAGCTATGGATAGTTCAGACAATTCAGAAAGGACTGGTGAGCGGGTTTCTCCTGATATTAATGAAACTAATACTGATACAGATTTATTTGTGCCAACATCATCTTCATCACAATTGCCTGTTACTATAGATAGTACAGGTATATTACAACAAAACACAAATAGCTTGACTACTTCTAGTGGGCAAGTCCATTCTTCAGATCTTCAGGGAAATTATATCCAGTCGCCTGTTTCTGAAGAGACACAGGCTCAGAATATTCAGGTTTCTACAGCACAGCCTGTTGTACAACATCTACAACTTCCAGAGTCTCAGCAGCCAACCAGTCAAGCCCAAATTGTGCAAGGTATTACACCACAGACAATCCATGGTGTGCAAGCCAGTGGTCAGAATATATCACAACAGGCTTTGCAAAATCTTCAGTTGCAGCTGAATCCTGGAACCTTTTTAATTCAGGCACAGACAGTGACCCCTTCTGGACAGATAACTTGGCAAACATTTCAAGTACAAGGGGTCCAGAACTTGCAGAATTTGCAAATACAGAATACTGCTGCCCAACAAATAACTTTGACGCCTGTTCAGACACTCACGCTTGGTCAAGTTGCAGCAGGTGGAGCCTTGACTTCAACTCCAGTTAGTCTAAGCACTGGTCAGTTGCCAAATCTACAGACAGTTACAGTAAACTCTATAGATTCTACTGGTATACAGCTCCACCCAGGAGAGAATGCTGACAGTCCTGCAGGTGAGTCTTAAGTCATGTCATGCCATAGATAAGTGATTTATTGACATGTAGGGATATTTTTTAATATTTTTAAGGTGTTTTCAATACATCTGGCTATCTTTACAGGTGATGATACATTTCCCCATGTTTGTATGAAAAGTAGACATTATGAAGTCTTCCAGATTGTTCTTGAAAGTTTTAAAGTCAAGGATTCATTTCTCCATTTTGCCATAAATTACGTTTGTAGTTTTTCCTTCATTTTATATGTTTTCATATCTGATTGGTATTGTTAAGCATTACGAAATTTTTATTTGGCAGGTGTTGTAAATTAAACACTTTTGCATTATATTTGGGGAGTCAGATTGGCATGGTGAAAACATGGCACTGGGAGCCAAGACTATTTATGTTGTCTGACCCACTAGCTAGCTGTGTGATTGTGGCCAGATTCCTTTTTTCTTGCAAACTTGGTTTTCTCATTATATAAAATGGGATTTTGGACTAGGTAACTGTATCGTAGGGTACTTTCCAGACCTAAAATTCTTTGATTCTGTGAGAGTTTATTTCTGTAAGTGTATAGTGAATATTAAATTTAACTGTGCTAGATATATTGTTATTGATAGTATGGGTAGAAATTTCAGAAGTCTACTCTTTGAATGTTGGCAGAAATTAAATAATATAGTTTAAAAGAGATGGTATCATCATTACCTTAATGTTCATTTAGATAACATGTTGTGAATGTTTTGTTGTGCACTAAATTCTTAGTTTTATCCTTCTTTGTATTTGGGTTCTTGTGATGACTGTGTTATTATTATAATCTTCCATTGAGTCCCAAGATTCCAAGCTCTTATATTTGGACCCTCAAATTTGATTTATCGAAGTAATTCCTGTCACAGTAGAGATTACGTTTTTTCTTTGGAGAAATTTGTCATCTATCCTTAGAAAATTGGCATTGTTCTAAAGTCTCAGATCTGTACTTGGCAAGCCTTTAATTGCATTTGAGCCTTCTGAAGCAATGGTTTAGAGCACCCATTTTCAAAGCATGGTCTGTGGGCTCCTGGTGGATCCCGGAGACCCTCTCAGAGATCCTTGATGTCAGATTACTTTTCTTAATACTAAAGTTATTTGCCTTTTTCATTGCATTGATGTTTACACAAAATGGCTTGTTCCTTAGCAAAAATGAGATTAGTGGCACCAAACTATTTTGCTAGTTGTTGTGGTCTTCATGATCATGTATTTGTAGTTAAAAAAGAAAAATACTGTTTTCACTTAAGAATAACTTTGATGAACTAGTCAAAATAGTTATTTTTACTAAATCTTGACCCTTGAGTGCTGCATTTCCTTTTCTAAAAATTAGCTTTACTGAAATATATTCACATACCATAAAATTCACACTTTGAAGTACATAATTCAGTGGGTTTTTTAAATGTAGTTATAGACTTGTACAACGATCACCACTATCAAATTTTAGAGTTTTTTCACAAAAAAACTCAAGCCCATCAGCATCACTCCTCATTACCTCCTTCCCCTAATCCCTGGTAACCACTAACCTGTTTTCTGTCTCTTTGGATTTGCCTATTCTGGACTTGCCTATAATTTCATATCAGTGGAATAATACATTTTGTGGCTTTTTGTGTCTGACTTCCTTCATTTAGTATAATATTTTCAAGGTTTATCTGTGTGGTCGCCTGTGTCAGTATTTCATTCCTTTTTTTGTGGCTGAGTAATACTCCACAGTGAGGTAAATGAAGAAAATGCAGTATATATATCCAGTTGAGGAACAGTGTTTGTCCTTTTTGGCTATTAAGAATGCTGTGATCATTTGTGGACAGTTTTTGTGTGGGCATGATTTTGCTTCTTGTGAGTATATACTAAGGAGTGGAATTGCTGGGTTGTATGGTAACTGTTGACATTATTAGGGACTGCCAGAATTTTTCAAAAGGGACTACACCATTGAGTGTTCCAATTTCTCTACATTCCTACCAACCTTTACAATTGTCTTTCTTTTTGATTATAGCCATCCTAATGGGTGTGAAGTGGTATCTCACTGTATTTTTGATATGCTGTTCTCGCTACTTGTCTTTGCAATATTCTTTGTGATAAAATGGGAAGTACGCTTTTATTTATTTATTAAAAAGGATTTTATTTATTTATTTGTCAGAGAGAGAGAGAGAGGAATGAGAGTGAGCACAAGCAGACAGAGTGGTAGGCAGAGGGAGAAGCAGGCTCCCGGCTGAGCAAGGAGCCCGATGTGGGACTCGATCCCAGGATGCTGGGATCATGACCTGAGCCGAAGGCAGCCGCTTAACCAGCTGAGCCACCCAGGCGTCCCTGGGAAGTATGCTTTAACAAAGCATTTCTGCTATATGACAAAGTAAGATGATTGTTTTAAGAAAAAATTTTTGGTTGTACAGTTGTGGAAGTTGCAAGGTGAATTATACGCTGTTTTCATGAAAGGCTGTTTTTAACTTGAAAGAAAAACTGACAAACTGGTTATTGAGAGATTTGTGTATTTAAGAGCAAATATTTTCTCAAAAAAAAAAATTAAGTGAGCTGGTTACTTAAAGGAAAAAGCCTTTTTTTTTAATTTGCTACCAATGATAAGATTTGGGTTTTCCAGTAAAAATTAGAATTTTGGAAAACTCAAAACTGCTACTATGAATTTGAGCTTTTACTAATAAAATACTTTTCTGATGAGATGGATAGTGATATTAATAAACAGGATTTTTTGGGGAGTGTACTGTATTATAAAGAAATGTACCAACATTTGGAAGATCTATATGATAACTCAGTGAACCAGTAGTTGTCAAATATCAGTTCATAGTACAAAATCATGCAGGGGTAAAAAGATCCATTCAGAGTTTGAGATAGACCAATAGCAAGTTTGTGGAAAGTTTATCAATATGGTTTCAGGTTTTACGTTGCAACTGACCTATAAAGAAACTGCCACTTGTGAAGTTTGATATATAGTATCAAAGAATGCTGAAAGGCAATAAAATTACCTCTTTTCCAACCATGTATATTTGTAGGAGTAGTTATTCTTTCTCGCTTCACCCCAAACCTCATGCTGCAAACAGAATGCAGAGGCAAAATATGAGACTCCAGTTGTGTTCTTTTAACTAGACATTTTAGAAGAGTTCTGCAAAAATGCAAAACATGCTCTTTCTTCTCATTAAGATTTTGTTTTATATTTTTGGAAAATAGTTTTTCATAGAACGTTAATTTATGTTAACATGCAATGGGTTTATTCTTGAAACAGAAAATTATAGTTTCTCATTATTTTTAATATGGTAGATACTAAATATGTAATCTATATGAACAAAAGCCTTTGGAGACCTCAATAATATTTAAGAGTTTAGAAGGAGTTTTGAGACCAAAAAGTTGGAGAATACTGATAGAATGGCATATTTCTGAAGATATAGCTGGTAGCTTTTTAAGCTTGTACAAAATTAATGTTATGGAGATCTATACATATTAAAAAAAATCCTAGGAGATTTATTTGTGATTTTTGTAGATTTATGAATTAGATTGTTAAAAAGCACCAAATCTTCAGTACAGTAGTTTATTTCTAAAATACTATCAAAATAGCAACATTATATGAATTAGATACAAAATGGAATTTAAATTTTTTTTGAATTTTACTTTACAAATTTAATATAGTTTTGTTTTGTGTTTTAGAGAGAGAGAGAGAGCGAGTGGGCTTGGGGCAGAGGGACGAGAGAGAATCTTAAGTAGGTGCCACATCCAGTGCAGAGCCAAGGTGGCGCTTGATCTCATGATCCTGAGATCATGACCTGAGCTGAAATCCAAGAGTCAGATGCTTAACCAACTGAACCAACCAATGCCCTTAAGATGGACTTTTTAAAGTGGTAATTTAGTATTAAATGGTGATAAGGAAGGGTAAAATAAGGATGTTCTCTGGGAGACCATTAAATGTGAATTTCATCCCAGTTTTAAAGTACTAGGGAAAAAAATTGAGAAAATAAAAGTTAAGGAGAATGAGAACAAATGCTGCAAAGTACACAACAGCATGTTTAATAATGAAACCCAGGAAATTTTAATTTTGGGAAGATTTGGTAATAGGAAAACTGCCCTTGATGTACTGTCTTTTTAAATTGGCAAGAAGCAAGATAAATTACTTTAAGATGTATCTCACCTGAAAATAAGAATAAAAATTTTTTGTCTGTGTTAGAGCATAGTATGCGCAGGGAAAAGGCTTAACACTTTTACATCATTGGTTTGAATTTTGTATTTGATAAGCATGGAAATAATGTAGTACTTTTCATAATAAATGAGAAGACCCAGATTTTTTACTGGGACTCTGGAATTTCTTTGACTTTTTGCTTTTCTTAAGCTCCCCTTCAAACAAAAATGACCTCTGCTTCAGCTTGTTTAAGGCAGTGAGTCTGACTCTGGACCCCTCCTTGCCTTGGGTATGTTTAGTGCTTCTGACCCCTGAGAAACCAGATCCCCATTTTCCTTGGGAGGTAGAGCAGCACATCATGCCCCAAGCATGTCCCACTCACTGTTAATATTTGTTTGTTTGTTTTTTTCACTGAGAAGATGCATGTAGATTTAGAGAACTTCTGTTTTTGAAGTTTTACTTTGTCTACCATTGCTGTGTGGTAGGAAGAGACAAAGTATGGATTTGTCTATCTTTCCAAAGCTTTTTTTTTTTTTTTTTAAGATTTTATTTATTTATTTGACAGAGAGACAGATCACAAGTATGCAGAGAGGCAGGCAGGCAGAGAGAGAGGAGGAAGCAGGCTCCCCGCTGAGCAGAGAGCCGGATGTGGGGCTCCATCTCAGGACCCTGGGATCATGATCTGAGCCGAAGGCAGAGGCTTTAACCCACTGAGCCACCCAGGCGCCCCTCCAAAGCTTTTTCTAGTCAGAAAATTTCCCCAAAGTTCAAATCAGGACTTATTCAGTCTCTCAAATTTTAGTCCTTTGCAAGTTTTTGTTTTATATGAGTATAAGTTTGTCCTTTAAGACTAGGAATATTTAAAATTCAGTCAGGTGTTTTATGGAAATCATTACTTCTTTAGAGCAAAAAACCTGACGTTTGGTTGTGGACTAATTGGTAGCTGCGCTTTTTAAAATTAACAGTGAAAGGAAGCATTACAAAAAGTTGGATTTTGGGGGTGCCTGGGTGGCTTAGTCATTAAGTGTCTGCCTTCAGCTCAGGTCACGATCCTAGGGTCCTGGCATCCAGCCCAGCATCAGGCTCCCTGCTCAATGGGAAGCTTGCTTCTCCCTCTCTTACTCCCCCTGCTGGTGTTCCCTCTTTCTGTGTCTGTCAAATAAACAAATATTTTTTTAAAAAGTTTGATTTTTTAAATCTCTTGTAGTTAATTTAAATATTCAAGAGCAAAAGGGAGAGAGATGTGTCAGCTACTATATAGGTGTTTTTAGATATATCATCTGATGTAATTCTTTCTTGCAGTAATCCTATTACCATTCTGACATTTGGGTAGGGAAGGAAACTGGCCCAGAGCTTTTCACAACAGCCTTTAAAGGGTTGTGATTGGTTGGGTCTTTTTTTCTTGTTGTTGTTTGTTTTTCTGGTTTTTCTGGTGGTTGTTTTTCTATGCTATACTGACTTGATGTTCTGCAATTTAATTTATACCAGGTTTTTTTTTTTTTTTTTTCTCACTTTCTGGAGAAAGATACTAACTAGCCTTATGTATTTTTTTCATGGTAAGTGGAGGGACTGTCTTCTGGAACATCTTTATTGGCGATTCTAATAAAATAAACGTATTGGTTTTTGGTTTTGTCTAAGAAATCACTTGTCAGAACTGGCTGATAATAGGAATGTACAAATACTGCTAAAAGGCCAAACCTAATGGTTGAAAAGCAGAGTGTATGGTGAAAATGCTGTATTTTTAGAGCTAAAGAAAGAATGGGAGAAAATGAATGCCATCCATGATGACTCAAAGTGATTGGTAGATCTTTTAGCCTTCTTACACAAATAGGGGACCAATCTAGCTATTGTTTTATGTAGACCTCAAAGTTTTATTATTAAATACAACCTGAGAACCTTTTAGTTAGGTATTGTATAGTATATCCTGCTTTGTTTTAATTCTTAGTTCTTTGTTTGGGAATCTGTACACTGTGTATGCCATGTTCTTTCACTAAATTAAATTTTTTTTCTAAAAATTTCTAAAATTTTTATTTCAGAGCTTGAGAAAATCATTTTCTGATTTTCGCAATAGTATTTTTTTGTTCATTCAATTTTAGTGTAACCATAATTGTGTATTTTCTGTACTTTATTAACGTTCACTTTATCTGGTTATAAAGTAAAAGATGTTTGTTACGGAAAATAAAAACATGAAAATTTTAATGTAGAAAGTGGAAATCTCTATAATCTCTCAGGAATCAAAGTTGGTGTCATATGTTTTTAATACTGTAATTAATTATATTGCCTCTACAGTCTTATCCTGTTTACTTTTTACCTTTTTTTTTTTTTTAATAGGATGAACATACCAGCTAAGTATCTAGGTCAGGAATTATAGCCTATTTAATAATCTGTTAATAGAGATAAAAGTAACCCAATATGAGGAAGAGCCAAGGATCAGTCAGGTTCACTGTTTAAAACCAAGCTGGAGTAGTGCTCCCTTGTGTTAAAGGGGAGCTTAAAAAAAAAAATGGTGCTGCTTTATGTTACTCAAAGGTATGGCTTAAATGAGGCTTACACTTACAGATGAGAAGAGAACGCAGGGAAGTAGGACAGGAACACAACTTGTGATTGGCATGTGAACCAGTCTGAAGCATTGAATTCTTAGCTCAGTGTCTGGATTTGTGATATCTCCAGTATTTTCTCTAAAGCCAGTATAAAACCTGGGTCTGCACTGGGGCTAGAGAGACTTGATAGAAGAAGCACTTGTAAAAATTCCAGACATGGAGCTGTAATACAGAGGAAAAGTTTACTCAAGTCTGAAAACCAAAATTCCAAAATACGTGATAAACATAAAATCTATGAAAGATAGCCAATAAAATCAACAATTTGGAAATGAATTAATGTTGTATTAAAGAACAAGGTATGGAAGGGTTTAATCATTATGTTTTTGATTGTCAATCAGATAAAGCTGTAGCATTTTTTAAAAAGAACTTGTAAAGCAAGGGTAGGTATGTAAAAGAAACAATCAGAAATCCTAGAAATGAGAAACATTTGTTTCGAAAACACACATTGGTGAACATCTTGGTATTTCTGAAATCGGGAGTACACTTTACAATCCATGGCATGTCAATGTTTAATTGACAGTGCTTTTTCTTTTTTTACTTGTAATTGTGTGTCTTGTCAGCATTGTTTTAGAGGAAATAGAGAAATTTGTGGAGGAGTAAAAGGAAGGAGGAAACAGGACAACTTTAGGCTAGACCTAGAAAAAGAGTGAGTCAATAGTAATATACTAAGGAATTTGCCCAAAATACAGCATAGAGATAATGAATGAGTAGTTAAGAGACTTGAAAGATAGATTGAGAGCCACCAACGTAGAAATTTTAGAAAAAGAGACTAGAGTGAATGGCACGACAGGTAGTATTTGTTGAGATAATGGATGAGAATTTTGTGTTGAAGAAATACAGTTTGCAGATGAAAATCTTACTTCTAAGTATTAAGATAAACAGAAATAAATTCACCCCTAAAATTAGGGAGAAAGGTAATCTTAAATTTAGCAGAAAGAAAAGACAGATTATTTACAAAGAGATTCCAGACCTACAAATCTGTCATCAGCCACACGCACAGATCCCAAAAGATGATTTAGTAATATCTTCACAGTACCAGCAGGAAATAACCAGCAGCCAAGAATTCATTGTGCAATTAAACTTCTACTCAAGGGTTAGGGTGTAGTGAAGACATTTTAATTCAAGGCCTGAAAGTTTACTATTTCAAAGACCCTTACTAAACTAACTACTGAAGGATTAAGTGGAAAAATGTTTCCAGAGGAAATGAATGGGAAATGAGGAAATAATAGTGATCAGAGAAGTGGCTAAAAAATTAAGTTTATTTTTTAATTTTTAAAAAGATTTTATTTATTAGATAGAGTGTGAGCAGGGGGGAAGGGCAGAGGGAGAGGTAGAAACCCGAAGGACCCTGAGATCATCCTGAGCCAAAGGGCAAGACACTTAACTGAGCCACCCAGGCACTCAGAATTAATCCGTTTCACTGACAATAAAATACTTGTAACTTTAAAAGTTGTAGAAAATTTAAAAAATACATAAAAGTAGAAAAATGTATAATGAACCTTAATGTAATTACCTCCCAGCTTCAACATTTATTAGTATTCTGTCATTCTTGTTTCCTCTGTTTCTGCCATTTAAAATTTTATTCTTGGTGGAGTATTTTATTTATTTATTTTTGATGATTGTATTTCTTAGAGGGTGTGTGTGCATGTGAGGGGAGAGGAGGCTGGTAGAGGGGAAGGGAGAAGAAGAAGGAAAGGGAGAGGATCTCAAGCAGACTCCTTGCCAAGCACTGCCTCCATGGGGTTCAGTCCCACGACCCTGAGATCAACCTACTGAACCACACATGGGTCCCTCTTGCTGGAGCATTTTAAAGTAGAATTTCAGAATTGTATAATTTTACCCAGAAATACTGATGGAATGTTCAGTGTGTGGTTTGGGAGCCCCTGGGGCCCTTTTTTTGTGAGGTCATAGCTGTTTTCATAATACTACTAAGGTATTATTTGCCTTTTTTACTGTTGTGTTTTCCTGAGGCTACACAATGTGTGATAACACAACAGATTGAACAAAGCGGCTGATAGGAGGATCTAAGTTGTTTACTAATAATCTAGATATTAAAAGAGATTTGCAAAAACTTCCTATTGTTTTTACTTTTTGAAAATCTATTCTCCATTAAAATGTTACTTATGATACTATTTGAATGTTATTTTAAATTTAGTAAATACAGCTTTAAAATTTTCCGTTTTGATTCCTAATATGGTAATATGTATATATATATCTACTTACGTAAACAAAGCCCTTTGAAGTGTTCAAATATTTAAACAAGTTTTCCCATTTTTTATAAAGGCATAATTTACATGCAGTAAAATTCGTCGTTTTTAATGCATAATTCTCTACATTTTGACAACCACGTGCAGTTATATAATCACCGCCATACTCAGGATACAGTATCATTTCATCATTCCTTCCAGTTCCCATGAGCCACTTCGTCTTCCAGTTCCCATGAGCCACTTCGTAGTTCGCCACTCTCCCTTACCCTGTCCTCTGGCAAATAGGTATAATTCACACAACAAAAGTTCCTTGACATCCTCAGCAATTTTTAAGTTAAAGTGATCATGAGTTTTGAAGAGTTAAATGTTTGAGACCTGCTCTGATGAATAAGGATTTTTAAAAATAGAAACACAGTACCATTATTTACTATACCCTATATTTCTAGTAATCTTTTAATACTACCCAGTATCCTCTCAGTGTTTAGTTTTCCCCAATTGATTAAAAAAAGTCTTAATAATTGAAGGGGATTAAGAGGTACAGACTTCCAGTTGCAAAATAAGTCATAGAGATGAAAGTACAGCATAGGGAGTATAAAATAGTAATATTGTAATAACGTATGGTGTCAGATGGTACTAATTGTGGTGAGCATTGAGTATTGTATGGAATTGTCAGATCAATATGTTGTATACCTAAAACTAATATAACACTGTCAATTATACTTCAGTTACAAATTTTAAAAAACTTTAAAGGCCTTTAAATACTTGAATTAGTTTGTTCAAATTAGGATTTAAACAGGGACTGTATATTTTATTGGTTGGTGTGCCTCTAGCTCTCTGCTTTTCAACTAATGTTTTACCAGCTTTTCATTGTCATTTGGATTCATTATTTCATTTAGGTTTGTAAAATGGTGGTTTTTCTAAATTCTGAATCCTTTTGTGTTACAGCTTTGAATCTTCCAGCAAAAACTTTACCTCATTAGCTATTTGGTTATACAAAAGTACAGTTTGTACAAGAAAGGCAGGATAAACTATTAAATTCATTCCTTTTATTTATGTTTTTGGAATGAGTTGTTATCCTGGCTTCTATCAGAGAGTCTTCTTATTTTTTTGGAATATCATTATGAACTCCTCTTATCAATTGTGTTTTAATATATAGCAGTTCTTCTTGGTAGTTAATGTTTATATTGTTGAAGAAGAAATGGAATGCTAAAGATGAAAACAGAGGAATCCAGGTGTGGGTAAAAGTCTTCTTCATTTTTAGAGTAGTCTTAATAGAGAAACAGTTTGGGTTTTGTATTTTGTTTTTTGTTTTTGGCAGAAATTTAAATTTTGATTTAAGTATCAAGAGAATAAAAATGCAATTTTTAACTTGTAGATTGGGGCAGGAGGTTGAAAATTATCAGTGCAATAGAAAATAGAAAAGGAGAAGAAAAGTGGCAAGGAAAAAAAATCATAGATACAGAAATTCAGGACAGTTCTGAAAAGGAAACAGGAAAAAGGTACTAGTAATACCATAGCCAGTTAAGTTGGTAAATTATTTGCTAGTATTCTGCTATATAATCTTCCAGTCTTTTTTCTGTGTATATTATATACTATTAAATGTCATGATAAAATTGAGGTTATATACGTTACAACTATGTAGCTTTTTTCCAAACAATGTATTGTGTGTATTTTCCCACAGTAATTTTCTACATGATTATTTGGTTTAATTATTAAGTATTTTTGTATGGATGTTTCATGATTTAACTAATCCTCTGTTGTCAGGTGTTGAGGTTCTCATTTTTTCTGTTACATAGAAATCTTTGCTCACATTTCTAGTTACTTCTTAAGCAGAAGTACTAGAAGTGGAATTGTTATTAGGTTAAAGAATGTTAATTGTTTAAGGCTTTTCTATATTTTGCATAAATGCTCTTCCACCAGAGTTGTAGGAGTATCAGGTTTTCCATATTTTATTCATACTGGTATATTGTTTTATCAAATGGGCAAAAGTTTTGGAGAAAATAAATGGAATCTAATGCGTTCATTTATTATTGGTGAACTTGAACATTTTTGCCTGTTTATTGGCTGTTTCTGTTTTGTCATGTGATTTCATGGGTTTTTATATGTTTTGCCCCCATTAATTTGTAACTTTTTTTTTCTTTAAGACATTTTTATATGTTAAGGTCATTAATCTTTTGTTACCACAAATATTTTCTCCATTTGTTTGCCTTTAAGTTTGGGCATGCTGAGTTTTGGGTACATGTAAGTTCTTACTAAATTTTTTTTTAAAGATTTATTTGTTTGAGAGCAAACAAGCACAGGCAGGGGAAGGAGATGGGGAGCTGTTGATCAGGGAGCCCAACACAGGGCTTGATCTCATGACCCTGAGATCATGACCTGAACTGAAACCAAGAGCCAGATAGTTAACTAACTGAGCCACCCAGGCCCCCCTTAACTAGATTTTCTTTGAGCAAAAAATTTAGAAACGTTGAAGCATAGTTTTCAAGGTTGTTTGTATTGATATATGGTCATCTGATAGAATTTAAGTGTTTCTGCAAGACATTGGGAATTCAGATTTATAATTTTTATATCTAGAAAAATACCTAGAATATATTATATACCTTTCAAATAAAATCACCTTTAATGTATGTTTTTGGTAACACTTTTTATTTTCTTAGTATTCTATGATAATATAGCACTCACACATCCATGAGTAATTCTTTGAAGATGATACTTAAGGCAATCTCCTATATCTTTAACATTGGTAAATATAATAGCAGTATTGTTCTGATGTAATTATAAAGTTTATGTTTTTTATTTTTTTATTTTTTTAAGGATTTTATTTATTTATTTGACAGAGAGAGATCACAAGTAGATGGAGAGGCAGGTAGAGAGAGAGAGGGAAGCAGGCTCCCTGCTGAGCAGAGAGCCCGATGCGGGACTCGATCCCAGGACCCTGAGATCATGACCCGAGCTGAAGGCAGCGGCTTAACCCACTGAGCCACCCAGGCGCCCCGTAATTATAAAGTTTAAATCATGTATTATAGAGGTCAACTAATTGAACTCATTAGATATATTTTGTTTTATTTTTTTTGAGAGTATACATGCACATGCACATAGACAGGGATAGGGAGAAAATCTCAAGCAGGTTTCACACTTGGGGGAGCTGGATGTGGGGCTTGATCTCATGACCCTAAGATTATGACCTGAGCCAAAATCAAAAGTCAGAAGCCTAATGGACTGAGCCATGCAGATACTCCTCATGAGATGCATCTTTAACAAATGGCTGCTCATGTCTATTTTTAAATATTTATTTTTTAAATAGTATAGCCAATCTTAGTAACTGAAATTATTCCATAACATAGCCAGCAGTAATAATGCAAGTTAGAATTCTGGATATAACAGAATGGAAATCACCTAATGTGTGATTTTTGTTAGTATGCTTTCATTGATACCTTGATCTGTAGTGTCATATTTTATTTTATTTAAAGATTTTATTTATTTGTTTGACAGAGAGAGATCACAAGTAGGCAGAGGCAGAGAGAGAGAAAGAGAGAGAGAGAGAGAGAGAGAGGAAAGCAGGCACCCCGCTGAGCAGAGAGCCCGATGCGGGGCTGGATCCCAGGACCCTGGGATCATGACCTGAGCCGAAGGCAGTGGCTTAACCCACTGAGCCACCCAGGTACCCTATAGTGTCATATTTTAATCTAAGAGAATAACTTTATTAAAGCCAGCCTCTAAAATACTTGGTTATTTTAGTGGTTCTTGGAATAGTTTTTGTATTCAGCTTTATTTTATGAGGGTATTTGACTTGTGGTGCTTTTCATAAATCTCAAAAATTCTCCTCTGATAAATAGTAATGTTATCCTCCCAGCAACCTAGATAAGAGCCGTAGAGCAGTCTGTCATCATTCATTCAGTCAACAGATGCTTGAGGGTGTGCTGAAGTATTCCAAGTAATGTTTTTAAGGTTCTTGCAGTAGTAAAGAGACAGTCTTCACACTCATGAATTTTGTGTTTCAGTGGATGAAGACAAATAGCAAACAGTAATTTTAGATAATTAGTGTTGTGAAGAAAATGAAGTGGCGTTATGGAGTTGTAGGGAACATGGAAGAACTATGGAGGATGGTGGTTATCTTAGGTAGGATGCTTAAGAAATACCTCCTTAAAAGGAAATGGAGTTGAAGTACAGATCTGAACATTAAGAAAGGAGCCTGTTACTGAGATCTAGAGGAAAGAGTATTCCTGGAAGAGGGAATGAATTAAGGTAGTTGGCGTTTAGTGAGTGAGAGGTGTTGGAAGATGAGATTGGAAGTAGGCAGGGGCCGGATGATATAGGCCATGGTAAGGCATTTGGATTTTTATTTAAGATATTCTTTATTTAGTTAAGATTATTTATTCCAGAGAGAGAGAGCTCTGTGGGGAGGGTTGGAGGGAGAGAGAGTCCTAAGCTGACTCCACACTAAACATGGAACCCACAGATGTGGGGCTTGATCTCATGACCCTGAGATCATGACCTGAGCCAGAAGCAGGAGTCATATGCTCAACTGACTATGCCACCGAGGTGCCCCTTAAAGATTTTATTTTTAAGTAATCTCAGGATGGGTCTCAAACTCACTTCTTCCAAGATCAAGAGTCCTATGCTCTACAAACTGAGCCAGCCAGACACCTATTTATGTTTTTAATAGGAAAACACTGGAGAATGTTGAGTATAGAAAAGATGCCATTTTATTTATGTTTTAAAAGATCACTCTGGCAGATCCTTGTGGCAGGTGGGGTGGGTGGGAGTTGGAATGGCAGAGGTCAGCACAAGGTTCGTGTAATAATTAGGCAAAAGAGGATACTGAATTTGGCTAGGCTTGTAATAAGGAAAGTCTGGGCGAGGGTAGGGTAAAGGGAGAATTAGGACTTCTGTTTTGGCTTTGTTAAATATGAAGTGCTTATTAGATATTCAAGTGGATGGCCTAGGTAAACAGTTGGATACTCTGTTAGGCTAGAGATGAAATTTTGGGAGTCGTTAATGTATAGGTGTGACAGGATGAAATCTTATTTGGTGGCTGCATGATAAGCTCTGACAGGGAGCTTTAAAAAAATGCCAACAACTTGTGCTCACCTTCCTCCCAGTTCTAATTTAATTGCCATGCATGAGGTTGAGGAACGATCTATTTTAAAAGTCCCCAAGTGGTTTTGAGGTGCAGCTGGGTTGGAAATTAATAATGTAGTAGAGAAAGAATATAGCTAGAGAAGGGATTGGAAAATAGTGTCATTCTGAATGTCCAATTATTTTCCTAGATTTTTCTAATGTAATGTTGAGCACAGAATCAAAGGTAACAGGGCATATGAGGAGAAGATCAAACAGCATGAGGGAGAACCGGCAGACAACAGAAATAAGATTTTTTGAAACTCTAGATATAGAATTCTCCATAGATCAACACAAACTCTTTATTGTGGTCTAGGTCTATAGACCATCTTTAGCACTTTGTAACAGAGTGAGAGACTATAACAATAATGACATGGCAGGTTTGTAAAAGAACCAAATAGAAATTCAGTAACTGAAACTTACAACAGCCAAAATTGAGGGAAATCCTTCGAGCTGAATCCCATATATTTTAGCAGTTAGGGGGTGAGAATTAGAGGAGGTGCCAGCAAAGGAAATAGAATTAACTTCCAGGAGAGAGTGATACCCAGGAAGCCAAGAGAATAAACTGCTTAAGAATGGAGGAGAGAGTTCTTAACTTTTCAGATATTGTGGAGGGTATATAAAGTACAGAGAAATGGGATTCTGATTCTTGGTGACAGGTGGTTTCAATGGAGTGACTGAAAAGGAGATTAAGGGAAGAGGAAGTACTGATAGTAATTACAGACTAATTTTTTAAGGTTTTTTTCTGTTAAGAAGAATTTTGAAATAGGAGATGGTAGGTGGAGGTGGACTTGAGGTTGAGACATTCTTGAGAATGTCTCAATAAAGAGTGAGAAATTGATGATGCAGAAAGAAGGTATAATAAAGGAAAATTTTTAAGAGGGCAAGTAAGATGAAATATAGGACCCAAGAAATATAGGACCCAAGTATAGGGGCTGGCCACTGATGAAAGTAGGGATAATCATGTTTTAACACAAAGGGTGTAAGATAGAGCTTTGGAGATGAAGATGTGTTGGTAGGAAGATAAATTAATTTTTGTTATATTGCTTCTGATTTCCTTTTGTAGTAAGAAACAAGCTTAGATGGGTGAGGAGGTCAGGTGATAGAAATTTAAGAAGGAAGAAGATACGAAATGGTTATCTGAGAGAATTAGAAAGTAAAATTACTGATGAAATGAAGAATTGCAGGGTTTACTGGGTGCCCACTTGAGTAATTAGCACAATTGTTTTTTTTTTTTTTTCCTCCAGTACTTTTAGCAGCTTGGATGCTGGTGCAGGGTTAACTCTTCTCTGTTTCCCTATAGAAAGTTCTAAGTCCTTTTGGTTTTATCTCTGCCATATTTTTGTGATCTATTCTTCGCCATTCTCATATTGTTAGTCTGGCTTTTACTGTTCTAGGCTATGGTTTATAACATTTAATCTTTTTCCATACCTCAGTCTTTCCCCAGTGCATTTAAAGTCCTTTTAAAAAAACAATGTGTTTCTTGAATAAGCAGAACTGGCATAAGGCACAAATTCAGAAAGTGTAAAAGGATAATTATTGAAAAGTTCTTTTCCTTCCCTCCTTATTTTAACCCCTTAGTTCCCTACATTAGAGGTAGCCATCATTACCAGGTTGGTTTTTTTTTTTTTTAAGTTTATTATTGAAGTATTGATGATACCTTTCTTCCCTGCAGTGCATGGAATATCTGTAATGGAATGATACATGTACAAACATTAATATATATATATATATATATATATATATATACACACTCTCTACCATTCTTGGAATTATACCATGCTATCCCCATGCTTCTGCATTTGAAATTTTTATGTTGGATCTCTTCATACCACAAATATAAAGCTCTCACATTCTTAGCAATGGAAACAACAGTATTCTTTTGAACAAATATGCTTGTCATTCATTTATTAAGATCCTTATTGATGGGTATTTATTTTCAGTCATACTTCAGTAATATTGCTGTGAATATCTATTCATATCTATCTATATATATATATATTCTTTTTTCTCTTAGAGAAAGTATGTATATCTGAAAGATATATATCTAAAAGCAAAATTCTGGAGTAGAGATTTTAGTATTTGGATTTTAAGTCTTGGAAGATACTGGAAAATGGTTCTAATATATTCTTTATTTACGTAAGTTCTCTTCTCTAAACAGAGGTCATGCTGTTGATTTCCTTAAAATCTTCACTGACTTCTCTATTACCTTTTTTTTTTTTTAATTTCAGCAGTATTGTGGTATAATTGATAATGTAAAATTGTATTCCATTGCCTTTAAATTGAAGTCAGTTGAGTTCACACAGACACTTAAGAGAGTTTGTGCTGGGCCAGATGTTGGGGATAAAAGATGTACTAAAGTTTCGTAATCTAATAGGTTAGACCAGTTTCTTAGTATCCACATCACTGATGTTTTGGGCCTAATGATTGATTGTTGTAGGGGTCTCCTGGGCATTTAATTTTTAATTAAAAAATTTTTTTTATATGTTTAAAAGATTTTATTTATTTACTTGTGAGAGAGAGCACAAGCAGGGTGAGTGGAGAAGCAGGCTCCTTACTGAACAAGAATCCCCATGTGGGACTCATCCCCAGACCCTGGGATGATGACCTGAGCTGAAGGCAGACGCTTAACCCACTGAGCCACCCAGGCGGCCCTCCCTTGTGCATTTTAGGATATTTAGTAGCATCCCTCACCTCTGTTTACTCGATGTGAGTTAGCACTCCCTTCCGTATAGTCATGACAATAAAAAATGGCTTCAGACATTGTCAAAGGTCTTTGAGAACCATTGGGTTAGCAGATGTGTAGAAGACTGTAATACTACATGGTAATGGTATACTACTACTAAACTACAGTACTTCAGGAGCAGGGAGGAGTAAACCTGGTTGACATCTTTGAAGATTTTGCTTAGGTGCTACCTTGTCCCATAGCCTTTTGTGACTCCTGCCTCCTTTAAATTATTGCTTGTTTACTACCATCTTCTTTTGGAATTCAGCAGTCATTTCTTAATCATTTTTTTTCCCCAGTGTAGAATGCATCTTTATTTTTTTTTTAAATTTCAAATTCCCACTAATTTCTTACTCATTTCTATCTGCTTTTATTGAGAATGAATAAATGAAGAAATATCAGTAGTAGATACAGAATAAACAGATTTCTGTGGTAATATATAAGGTAAATTTTACCTGTTTGCTTCTGAAATAATTAACTATGTTCAGATATTTGGGATGCAAGATACTTGCTTATTTCATACCACTCTGAGTTGTGTAATTTTGTTAAACTTGTAGCTTTTCAGAGACTTGACATTTAGAATTATGTTTCAGAAACCAACCTATAAACCTGTGGGCGGGGGGAGCTAAGAGAAGCAAGGAATTTTAGATTTAGTTGTGACTGAGTATAAGGGAGTTTAGAAGAAATAAGTGACTGCCTGAAGCTGAAGTCCCTTTTTTAAAAACAAAACAAAACAAAACAAAACACTATAGGTTTTGTGTATTTTAAGAATAACACGATGCAAGATTTTAAAAATATAAGTTCTCTATCTTTGAGCAATACTTACTGAAGTATTTGTGGATGAAATGTTATACCTGGGATTTGTTTCAAAATAATATGGAGGTAGTGTGGATAGAGAAAAACCGAATTGTCCCAGAGTTGATTGTTGAAATTGGGTGATGGGTACATTGGGGTTTATTACCTTGTTCTAATTCTGTATATATTGGAGTATTCTTTACTAAAAAGCTTTGGGAAATGTAGGTCTTGTTCTCTCCTGTTTTTATTTAGGGAATGTTACGGATGACTAAGTTGTTTTTTGATAGTTTGCTTTTGGATTGCTAAGTTTCTAAAAAAGAAATTTAATATGTAACATGGGACTTAATTTGGGTGTCAGAAATCCTGTGATGTTTGGATTACTGAGCCTTGTTCGTAATAACAGCTTGGACAGGGAGTGAGAAATACTTAGTTGTTTCATAAGTGTCACACTATTTCAGTTATACAGGAATAAAATGCTAGACATTTCAAGAAGCAAATCCACAAGATTTGGTGATTAGCTATTGGAAATAAAGGATTAGTGCTTTTTTTGTTTGTTTGTTTGTTTGTTTTTAAAAAGGTCATGTTGTTGACAAGAGTTGGGAAGGGAAACTGATCTGGGGGAAGCAAAGTTTTATTTTTTTTATTTTTTTTTATTTTTGTTTTTTGTAGATTTTATTTGAGAGACAGAACAATCAGGGGGAGAGGCAGAGGAGAGGGAGGAGCAGATCCCTGCTGAGCAAGGAGTTCTGTGGTGTGGGGGACTATATAACCCAGCACTCCAGGATCATGACCTGAAAAGGCAGACGCTGTTAGAACCAGCTGAGCCACCCAGGCACAGTGGGAAAGCAGTTTTAATGGATTGAATTTGTAATTTTAGGTTGAAATGACTGTTGGTAGTAGAGATGAAGAACTGGAATTCTATAGAGGTGATGGACATGAAGTCATGAGAGTAGATAAAACTGAACAAGAGAGTTACTTATTTATTTATTTATTTAAAAAAAGGTGTTTGGGAGATTTTTAGGGATGGGGAGTATAAATTAGCTGCTTGTTAGCATCAATAAAACCTGTAGAAAACCACGTGTATTTTCTACCATTTCTAGGACATTCTTGTAGGATTATAAAATTTTAGTGGGCGAGGGGCGCCTGGGTGGCTCAGTGGGTTAAATGTCTGCCTTCGGCTCAGATCATGATCCTGGGGTCCTGGGATTGAGCCCCACGTTGTGCTTTTTGCTTGATGGGGTGGGTGGGTGCGGGGAGCCTGCTTCTCCTTCCCCCTCTGCCACTTCTCTCTCTCTCTCTCTCTCAAAAAATTAAAAAAAAAAAAAAGTTTTAGCGGGTGATAATTTCTTTGGTTAGCAGAAAGATAAACATTTATGTCTCTCCTGATTTCTGGCATCAGATAATTTAGTTTGGATTCCATAGATTTGATTTCAGATGTTTTATGGTTTGGGATTTAGCATTGTTTATTTTCCCTCAGAAAAGCATCCACCTAGATTGCTTATCAGTTCTGTTATCCCCTTTGCTTTACTTTAAAAGAGCTTATTTTATTCTACACTCTTAATAAAAAACACCAGACTTCAAAGATTTTGTAAAGAGGAACTAAATTTTATATGAAATCAGTCCACATATATACAAAGTACAATTATTTCCTAAGCAAAATTTGCTGTCTTACTTACATAAGCCCCTCCTTGTGATGATTTTTATAGCCTATCACATATAACTAACTCACTGTGATACTCTTTAGTTCCCACCATTTCATCTAATCCAGCCATTATCTTGGGGCCTAAAATACGCTAAAACTCCTTCTTTGGATGCTTATGTGAAGTTAGAATAGAATTTAGTAAGTGTTTATCTGTTGGAAGAAGAGGGTTTTAGCCTTAAACCTGTGAAAATAAAACGTTGGGCTTGAAATAGTAATACCTTATATTTTGGTTAAATAAATAGACACTTGATTTTTACGTTACAGTGTTAATGGCAGCAAGTTAACTCACAAAGATGATAAGGAAATCTTTTTGAAAAATGGTAAAAATATCCTGAGTTTCAAATAACATTATTTGTCTCCTTATTTTTCTTTCACCCCATTTTTGAGGAATTTGGCATTTCCTCTCCCATTTAATTTTTTTTCAGCCTGTACTTGTTTCAGCAGCCATAATCACTTAGGCTTGGTACAAGAAGTTAAAGAAGATTTAAAGTACTTGTTTGCCAAAATGAAGTAAAGGGAATAGTATTTGAGTTCTAGTCATATCCTTTCAGTTGCTTTTACCAGGTTCAGAAACCTTGTTGAAGAAAAAGTTATGTTCCACAACTCTATGTATGATACATAACTATATGTATCCTATTTAGGGTTCGAGTTTTAACTAGCTAGTTGTAGAAGTAGTTTACTACTTTATTTTTTTGCATTTTGAAGTAGGTCTGTATTGGCAAAAAAGAAAAAATTCAGATTCCTTAAAGATGTAATTTGGAAATGTTTAAAATTTGATTTAAAAAAAAAAAAAGGGTATGGGGCCAAGTGGGTGGCTCAGTTGGTTGAATGACTGCCTTTGGCTCAGGTCATGATCCTGGAGTCCAGGGATTGAATCCTGCATTGGGCTCCCTGCTCAGCGGGGAGTCTGCTTCTCCTTCTGATCTTTCCCCTCTCTTGTTCTCTCTTTCTGTTTCTCTCTCTCTGAAATAAATAAATAAAATTAAAAATAAAAATAAATACAATCCAAAAAATGGATATGGTAGTCATTAGTGCTACCTACCTAATATTTTTGATTTTCTTTCTGGGTATACCCAAGTTGGGTATAGCCATTTGGCTTACTTTGGCTGATGAAATATACCAAAGTGACTACTCTACTAGACTTAAACCCAAAGTGAGGAAAGCATGCAGTATAACCTCAGCTGACTTACGTTGGACGTGAATAAAAAGATAAATCACTGAAATTTCAGGGCTTGCTTGCTTGCTACTACAACTTAATTTTGCCCTATATTTGTAATATAATATTTCTAGTTCCCTGATGCAGTTAAGCACTTAAATTGTGGCTAGACTGAATTCATATGTGAATAAGTGTAAAATACAAAGTGGATTTGAAGATTTAGTATGGAAGAAAACTGAGAATGTAAAATACCTCAATTTCTATACTGCTTACAGGTTGAAATGTAATTTTGGGGGTATATTGAAATATTAAAATTAATTCCACTGTTGTAAGTTTTTTTATGTGGCTTTCAGAAAATTTAGAATTATATCTGTGATTTGTATTATGTTTCTGTTGGGCAGCACCTGTGTAGCCTATACTGACTAAAATCAAAGTTGATAAGTAGGGTATGCAATAGTATGCCATAACAGAAAATCCTCAAATATGGTTGTTTTGGTTTGGGGATTAGGCAGCAAGGAAACTGATTATTAGAGACTGGAAAGATGCAATGCAGAGATGCATCTGGTAAAACTTGCCTGCTGTAACTTGCATTTTTAGCTTTAGGGGATAAAGTTGGACAATGATTTTATTTTAACTGCCCTTGGCTACATTTGACGAGATACACATGGAGGAAGTGAGGTAGGAGATGATTGGCTGGTTTGCAAATAGGAGTGAGAATCTATATAGAGGCCAGAAATTTGGGGATTTGTAGGACTGGAAGAAGCAGTTACTTTTCACCTTCAATCAGTAAGAGATGAACTGAGAAGACTTTGAGAAGATAATTAAAACTGTCTAGTGGCAAGGATCCAAACAAAGTTATGACCATCATTCGATTGTTAAAATATCCGAATGGATTAATGTGACTCAGAGTGATGGTCTGCTAATTCATTTTGTGCAGGGTAAAGAGACTAAAGTTATGGATTCCCTACAAAAGCCAGGTAAAGGTAATCCCAAGGTACTCACACTTAAGCAGAGAGACGTAGACACAGTCTCATGTAACAGGAAAGTGAAGAAATCTAGTCATTCTGAGAGATGTATTTAGGAAAAAAAGCTGTAGTCTCTATATTGGCACTTGGAAATGGCTAAAATCAAATAGATAAGAAGTATCTTAAGTTTTTCAGGGAGTTGTGTAGCCAAAGAAACCAGAAGAATGAAAAAAGGTGTGAAAAAAAATGGTAACTAATTGAGATTTAATGTTCTTGGTCCCTGCCCTCTAACCTTCTACCAGCAGGCTGAGAATTCTGCTTAGCTGAGGAGGCACACCCTGTCTACTTTACTTGTGGTGAGGAGGATAACAGACATGGGAAAACCTCCTGGAGGGCAGAGCTTAAGAAGCACAGAGAACACTATCTGAAAACTCCTTCCAGTGAGCAGTCAGTGTGTACCTGGTCCTCTGTTCAGCAGGGTTTATGAGTTACCATGAACCCTACTGACTGTTGTGTCTTCTGTACCTCTTCTTTTGAACAGGAGTGTTTTTTAATATTTATACTCACCTCGTTCTTACCTCATTTTTTATGGTTACTATTACCATATATATTATATATATATATATATATATATAAAATATATATATATATCTCATTGTGTATTCTGTGTGTGGGCAGACATCTGGACGTAATAGTTTATTTCCCTGTCATCTACAGATCCTGATCTTTGAGCTTGATGCTTACTAGATGGGAGGTTTGGGTTATCTTCTGCAGGGAGGGTACAGGTGTATTCCATTTACAGGAAGGAGAATAAATTGATTGTTTGACCAGCAAGGGATCTTGGGAGTCGGATTCTTCATAAATAGTCCAATTCTTTTCTCTTGCCTTTGCCTGTCATTTTGTAGTCAGTCATGGCCATGTGATCTGTTATGGCCAGTAAAATGTGAATGGAAGTTTAAAAGCAGGATGTGATTTACTACATTCCCTTTTATACTTCCATGTCAAGGCAGTCTTGGAAGCATGTATTGGCTAGAGTTTAGGTTCCTAAAGGACTGATGAGCAGATCCCCCTCTGCCAACCTGAACTGGACATGTAAACTTAGTGAGAAATAATCAATTTTGTTGTGTTAAGCCATTGAGATTTTGGGATTCTTTGTTACTATAGCACAGCCTTACTAGTCATGCTTGATGTGTTAGGTTATAATTTTAGTCACAGTAGGTGCTCATTAAATGTTTGAATTGAAGACATTAGAATTTGAAGGAATTACACAAAAGAAAGTGTACAAAGTCTAAAGCTGCTGAGATATGTAGCTTTTTGGTTTTTATTTATTATAATAGCCAAGCCCATGCAGTTGACTTAAGTGCCCTTGACTGTAAGTGCCCTCTTACATAGGTGATATGGCAAAGAGATTATATAGGTAGAAGACAAAGGAAAACATAGAAAACAATGAAACTTGTAATATACTACTAAAAATAACTGTTCAAAGTTATGCATATGTGGTATGATTTCCTATTTCTGATTATAGCAACTCAAATTAAGATAGTTGAAAATACAAAGAAAGTATTATAAACAATCCTCGGGGGAAAATAGGCATTTCTTTTTTTTTATTCTTAAGGATTTGTTTATTTTTAGTGAGAGGGCACGAATGGGTGGGTGCAGAGGGAGAGAATCCCCAAGCAGATCCTCCACTAAGCATGGAGCTTGATCCCATGATCCATGAGATCATGACCTAAGCTGAAACCAAGGTTGGATGCTTAGCCAACTGAGCCACACTGGTGCCCCAAAACAGGGATTTCTAAAACAGTTGAGGAAAGGGAATCTTTTGTTTAAATGGAGTTTTTTTCTTTTTCTTTTGTTTTCTTTCTTTCTTTCTTTCTTTCTTTTTTTTTTTTTTTTTTTTTGAGTGGGACGGGGGGAAAAAAACCCTAAACCATTCGTTTTTCTGCCCATATAGTGATATCCACATTAGGTTTAGACCAGTGGTGAGTAGACATCCTTAAGTGAAGTCTCAGTAGAACCCCAGTATATAAAACTGACTTTATGGGGCTGCTCTAATTTATATATCTTCAATGCCAATGAACTTAAAGTTTATCATGTGCTTTAAGGATAGTTTGAAAGCCCCTGTGCTGTAGTAGGTATAGGCACTGTGGTGTATTTTGGGGGGTTTGGGTTTCTTAGGAGAAGCCTCAGATTCTTTAGGCTTAATTTTTCCAGTATTCATACACAATTTTTAACAATCCTGGCTGATTTCCAGGTTTCAAACTGGCTTAGAACATAGACAGTAGAAAGGATGGTCGGTATGTGGCTTGGGACACGGATTGAGTTGATACAGCTAGAGTTGGGAAGGAGGCAAAAAACCTGAATAGATACAAAAAACCCCCAAAATTGGAATTCTGGACTTACTTTAGTGCAGTGTTCCAGAGGTTGTCTAATACCATAAATTATTTTTAATAATGAATTGGAATCATTAAACAAAGATTAAATTACATTTTCAGGTGCCTGCTAAAGAAAGTAGGTAAGTGTGTAATTAATTCTGGAGAGATTTCCATTCAAAGTATGGTAGGTATCCTGTAGTTACCTCATAAACTACCATTCTAAACAGCTCATGCCCTGAAGGTTTTGAATTTTATAAGTTTTTGATGTTATTTTTAAAATGATGTGCAAATAATTAAACATTGAAGTAATAATAATACTCTTTTCCAATGTTTAATTTAAAAAAGAGTTTTTATAGTTAAAACTTAATGAAAAGAGCCTCCAGGGTATTTAAATTTGAGAAAATGAATTTATATTATGCTATATGTCAGTGCTGTTGTATTTAAAGAGGTTATGTTTTTTTTTTTTTTTTTAAGAGGAGAGGTGGGGGCAAAGGGAGAAGGAGACATAGAATCTTAAGCAGGCTCAGGGCTCAGTGTCATGACCTGAACTGAAATCAAGAGTCCATCGCCAACCTGATTCCCCCATAATGATTGTTTTTTTAAAAAAAGGAATATTTTAAGAGATAATTGCAAACCATGTAATTTGGAAGAGTTTTCTTGCAACGTGAAATGAGATTGGGTTAGTAATAAAACCAATACAGAGCTTTTTTTTTTTTAAACATTCTTTTTAAGATTTTATTTATTTATTTGACAGAGAGAGCATGTGTGCACAAGCAGGGGGAGCAGTAGGGAGAGGGAGAGGGAGAAACTCTCTGCTGGGCAGAGAGCCCGATGGCTCAAAAAGATATTTTGAGCCAAAGGCAGACACTTAACCATCTGAGCCTCCCAGGTGCCCCTGTTCTTTTGCATTCTTGATGAGTAATGTAAAAACAAAAAACAAAACGAAACAAAATTGTGTGTGTGTGTGTGTGTGTGTGTGTGTGTGTGTGTATGAACATGGAAGAAGATACGCTTATTGGGTAGGTGGCATAAAAACTGAGAATATGATTTGCCAGGTGAGGTTAAAAAATACATATATAACTTACGGTTCGCTGTTTTTATATATAACCTCCCCCTTTTACTAGACTGAAGAAAAAGATAAAAAAAAAACATGTATTTGAGAGTGAGAGTACGAGTAGAGGAGGGGCAAAGGGAGGAATCTCAAGCAGGCTCCCCACTGGGCATTGGGCAAGGAGCCCCATGGGGCTTAATCTTACCCCCCCATCCCTGACAAGATAATGACTTGAGCTGAATTCACAAGTTGGATGCTTAACCGACTGAGCCACCCAGTTGCCCAGAAAAAGGTATTTTTTAAAGTGTAATTTTGTCCTTAACTACTTAGACTAGGAAGGTGTTCCCCTTCTATCAGGGATAGAATATTTAGATTAGGTGGTGAGGAGGTAAACTTCTGTAGGATCCAGTTTGTTATGGTCAGTTTGTTTTGAATGAAGAGCAATGTTAAATCTCCCAGTTTAATTAGTATTATTCATAATATGTGATTTCAGTTCATCTTTAGTTGTATCCAAAAACCAAATCTACTTTTAGGATGAATGTTTTGGTACTCTTGAGATTTGAATAATGACAGTTGTGACCACTCCTTGTAACAAGTCACTTTCTTGTTGTTTCTTATTAGTCAAGGATTATTGGGAACTATTACCCTTTTTGGTATTTTAACCTGGGGAAGTGGTGGAGAACAGCTTTTTTTTTAAACTTTGGAGTAACTTTAAAGTAGTCTTTTCTTAACCTGAAGGACAGAGGAAAACCAGTCTCTAAAACTTACAGGGGAAGGGATGAGCCTTAGGAAGGAATACTGTCTGCAGTAATGTATGATGTGTTCCTTTATGGTCATTCTCAGTTTCTTATCTGTGACATTGAAGATTTTATCTGTGAGGTTCTTAAAATGAAGTCCTCTATGGTGGGAAGCAGCAGGGAGATTTTTCCAGATTTTTTTTTTATTGTGGTAAAAAGCACATAACATTAAATTTACCATCTTGACATATTTAAGTGTACAGTTCTCTAGTGTTTAAGTATACTCACACTGTTATGTAACAGATGTCTAGAACTTTTCATCTTACAAAACTGAAATTCTGTATCCATTTCCCCTTTCAACTTCCTAGCTCTTAGCAACCACCTTTCTACTTTGTTTCTGTAATTTTGACTACTTTGGATACTTCATATTAGAAGAATCATACAACACTTGTTCTTTTGTGAATGACTTATTTACTTTAGTATATAATGTTCTAAAATTTCATCCATGTTGTAGCATGTAACGGGATTTCCTTCTTTTTTAAGACTGTACAGTATTCCACACTGTTATAAATACACAACATTTTCTTTATCCTACCCAGATTTTAAGTCACATTAATTTGATTTAATCAAACTGTGGTTAAAGTTACATATTCATATGTTGGGAGGCTAACTTAAGCTGCTATTCCTGGACACTAACCCTGGTAGAGAACCGATTTTTAGCAGTGTTTGCAGTATGTTTCGCATAATTCTTTCTTATGTCCTGGCTCTATCCATCTTTTAATTATGTGCCTTCTAACTTCTTCAAACTATTAACCTTGTTTTCTTATGTAGAAAGTAAGGGAATATATATTAAGTGCTTACAAGTAAATTAAAAAAAATTTTTTTATTAACATATAATGTATTATTTGCCCTAGGGGTACAGGACTGTGAATCATCAGGCTTACACACTTCACAGCACTCACCTTAGCACATACCTTCCCCAAGGTGCATAACCCAGCCACCCTCTCCATACCCCTTTTCCCCTGGCAACCCTTGGTTTGTTTTGTGAGATTAAGAGTCTCTTATGGTTTGTCTCCCTCCCGATCCCATCGTTTCATTTTTTCCTTCCCTACCTCCTAAGCCCCCGACTTTGCCTCTCAAATTCCTCATATCAGGGAGATCATATGATAATTGTCTTTCTCTTATTGACTTACTTTGCTCAGCATAGTATCCTCTAGTTCCATCCATGTTGTTGCAAATGGCGAGATTTCATCTGATGGCTCCATAGTATTCCATTTTACACACACACACACACCCCACATCTTCTTTATTCATTCATCTGGGTTTTTTTTAAAAGATTTTATTTATTTGACAGAGATCACAGATAGGCAGAGAAGCAGAGAGAGAGAGAGAGAGAGGGGAGGAAGCAGGCTTCCTGCTGAGCAGAAAGCCTGATATGGGGCTTGATCCCAGGACCCTGGAATCATGACCTGAGCTGAAGGCAGAGGCTTTAACCCACTAAGCCACCCAGGCACCCCTATCCCTTCATGTGTTAATGGACATCTAAGTTCTTTCCATAGTTCTGACAAGTAAATCTTAAGTGCTGGTTATTATCATCATCATCTGATAGAACACTGCTCCCTTAACAGAGACTTAAAGTTAATATTTTATTACAGTGTATTAATTTTAAGTCATGTGACCTTTTTCTTATATATTTGTGGTGTGGCTATAAAATGAGGTCTTCTATAAGGCATATTAGAAAGTCAGTTATTTCTAGTAGTGTTTATATCCATGTGTGTATATTCTGTAAAAGGTTTGTATTGTCTAGATTTACTAGGGTGAATAATCCTGTTGTATAATCTCCAATCAGGTAGAAAGGCTTTGAAGATAATTTGGAAACCTGCTCTAAAAAAATAGAAGGGAGACTTTAAAAAAGATCAGTTGAGATGAAATTAAAGGTGAATTTTAAATAGGGAGAAGGGAGCAGTCATAGAATACTAACAATCCAAATCTGTTTGTGGGAAAGAGATTGCTTCCTGTACATATATTTTGTTTAAAATAGGTAGAGGAATAAAATTTGGTTTTATAACTATCCCCTAAAGTGTTAACTTCTTTTGATTATGCTAGCGAAGTTGTATTTATAAGAATGCATGTCTATAATTGAAAACTATCTCTTTGAAAGAAAAATAGGGAAAAAAAGGCTTGGTAGCTCTGACATGTCCTTAGGAATTTGAATAGCTATGAAAGTGAAAATCTAATTAAAAATAATATATGAGATCTTGTAGGATTATCCTATAATTCTGTTTAGGTGATTTTTTTTTTTTAATGGCAGGTGAAACTGATTAAAGGGAAAATGTAAAATAAACTTTAGAATCAAATGAAGTAATTTCATCAGGGCTTAAAAAATTGAAGGCAGAGAATATGAAAGCCTTTGATAAGACCAACAAAATCCTAATGATATGCTATTGATAAAGGAGAATATCTCATTTTATCAACAGTACTGTAATTCATATTTATCTAGTGTTATTTAAATTAAATATGCATATTCCAGACTTGATAAGCCAGTTAAGAATGTATCTTAAATATTCTATTAGCTCTATTGATAAAAAATTAGCCAGTTAGTCTTCGGAGGAAGCAGTTAGCATTTTCTGGTAATATTTTTAATAGAAATCTAGGCATGCCCTGAGTTATTAATGCTTAACTAATATTGATTATACAGATTACTGTTGGTGCCTTCCATTAATTCCACGTCAGCTGTGTTTGTGTTAACATATGCTAAGCCTGCTCATTCCTTCTCTTTTTACATGCTTTTAGCATGCTGCTGCATATTGCTGTTTATATATGCTTGAGTTAGATGGATTTACATATTCTGGTTTTAACTGAGTAACCTTCATAGTGGACTTTAATATCAATGTAAAGAAACCATGGATTGACTAGAGGAAAAAAAAAAAAATGGAAGTATCACCGAACAACAAGAAAATGGCAGAGTAATCACTTTCTGTCTGGTTTTGATAACATTGAATCTTGCCCTAAATACTTTGTTGTGGCATATTACCTAATATTGATCTATTGTAATTTATAATAAATTGAAATTGTTTATCTTCTATTGTATTTGTGTGTTTCACAATATTTTATAATCCGTTAGAGTGTACATGCTTAATTAATATTAGTGGGATACATGTTCACAGCTTTACTAATAGTGCCGTACAGTCAGAAAGATTTGGAGACCACTGGCTGGCTTTATCTTCCTAACACACAAAAGCAGCCAAACTCTTTAAAGTTAACAGTGCTATTTAGTGGTGGCTATGGGAAGTTAGTTTCATCTAAACCCTCGTTATACTTCTCTACCCCAGGAGATTTTGTTTCTATCACATTCTTTCTCCCATTTTGGTATTTCTGTACTTAAAGTGTATTAACATTTTCATCTGTATCATTCTTTCAGTTTTGTGTTTGTCAATAGGGTATGCAAGAAAATTAGTCTGTGTAACCATATCACGTGAGTATGTATCTGTGTTGTGTGTATTTCGTCGTTTAAAGTCCCTGTTTTCTCTCTTTTCCTTCAAGTCTTGCCCAGATACATAGGTAAATTTTTTTCATTTCTGTATCCCTTTGTTTTATTAGGGTAGGCCTTGAAAACAACCATAATCATGAGATAGTACTGTCATGTACCAGGCCAGATGAAAAGGAAATTTAAACATTTTGAGGTAGAGAGTAAATATAATTAAAAAATACTGTTTATAAAAGTTCTTAAATGTGTATGCAAATCTATTCTATATGCATTGCTTAAATTTTTTTGCATTTAAACTTGGCTTTCCTTATGTACCCAAAGTCATATTTAAATAAGCATACTCATTTTTTGTATTGCTAGTGTATATTTTATATGTATTGCCACTAGACATGTTAAATCTGCCTTTGTCGGCTAGTTTAGGAATTTCAGTGAAATTTTTATAATGCTTGCTTTCCCAACATAACTCTTGGGAAGTGTTGTATATACTTGTTTCCAATTCACTTTCCTTTTTAAAAAAAAAAAAAAAAAGATTTTATTTATTTGAGAGAGAGAATGAGGGAGAGTATGAGACGGGAAAGGGCAGAGGGAGAAGCAGACCCCCTGCTGAGCAGGGAGCCCAGTGCGGGGCTTGATCCCAGAACTCCAGGATCATGACCTGAGCTGAAGGCTCACTCAACCAACTGAGCGACCCAGGCGCCCCTCATCTTCCATTCTTTTGGATCTATTCTAGGCAGGGCTGTGTCCTAACTTCTTTGCTGCAACAGCTTTTGTCAGGGTCACTTGTGATTACTATTACTACATTTTTACACCCAAAGTCATTTCTTAGTCTTCATTTTACTTGACTTTTTCAAGCATTGACACCTCTGATTATGTTATTTCTTGAAATGATTGCATCCCTTGCTTTTGAACACTAGTTTCCTCCTGTCTCACTGGCTGGTTCTTCTTAATCTCTTTTACTTCTTAACTTTGAAGTATCCTAGAGTTTCCTCCTATCTGTACTCTATTCCAGGTCACTCTCAATAACCAAGTATACATACGCTGATGATGTCCAAATTTATAATTGTGGGCCATACTTTTACCTGAATTCCAGAACCATCAACTGCCTGAGTAGCATCATCATTTGGTTATTTCTTCAGCACCTCTTAACTTTTGTATTAAAAAATGGGACCCTGATTGGCACTCCTCTCCCACAATTTTTTCTTCTTCTAGTCTACCCTATTTCAGTGAATGACACAGTCCTTACTATTTCCTCATTAATGCCTTAGTTTTAAGCCACTATCATTTTTTGCTTTAATAATTATGTAGTAGCTTCCTAATTTTTTTTTTTTAAAGATTTTATTTATTTATTTGTCAGAGAGAGTGAGCACAGGCAGACAGAGAGGCAGGCAGAGGCAGAGGGAGAAGCAGGCTCCCTGCCGAGCAAGGAGCCCGACGTGGGTGGGACTCAATCCCAGGACGCTGGGATCATGACTCGAGCCGAAGGCAGCCGCCCAACCAACTGAGCCACCCAGGCGTCCCAATAGCTTCCTAATTTAATTAGTCTCTCTACTTCTGCCTTTGCCTCCCAAAAGGTTCTTCAGTGTAGTAGCTAGAGTGATCTTGAATTTATTTTAATAAAAATATAATTTAAAATATATTACCGCTCAACTCGTAATCCCTTGGTGGCTTCCCTCACTCTAAATGAAATGTAAAGTCCTTATAGTGGCCTTGTGAGGTAATATACAATATGTAACATCATATATAATATTAACTCCCCCATATGTTTACCTTTGTGATCTTACCACTTAAACTGTACTTTATCCATAGTCATTTCATTCTAGGCACACAAGCCTCTTTGCTTTTCTCTGAATATACCAAGCATACATCCAACTTGCTTTTCCTTCTACCCAGAATACTTTCCTCCACCTTGATCCTTTGCCTCTAGGCAGTTTTCTCTGACTACTCTAAAACAGCTAGCACCTCACTCCTTCTACTTCCTGCCTCTTTCTACCATTTTTTCCGTAACACTATCACCTAAAATACTGTGTATTTGTTCTGTCTTCTTCCAGCTTAAAAAGGAAACTTGATAAAGGTATGAACATTCTTGGTAACTGTTTTATCCTTAGAACCTACAGTAGTAACTGGCACATTGTCATCATTCACATACTTACTGAGTGAATAACATGATATTCTAAATTTCAGTTTATGGACTGTTTGGAGCACACTCTTTTTTTTTTTTTTTTAATTAAAAAAATTTTTTATTCTCACCATTGCACATAACCTTTCCAAATGTCCATCACCCAGCCACTCCATCCCCCCATCCCCTTCCCCTCCAGCAATCCTCGGTTTGTTTCCTGAAATTAAAGAGTCTCTTATGGTTTGTCTCCTTCTCTGGTTTCATCTTATTTCATTTTTTCCCCTTCCTTCCACTATGATCCTCTCTTGTTTCTCAAGTTCCTCATATCGGTGAGATCATATGATAATTGTCCTTCTCTGATTGACTTATTTTGCTTAGCGTAGTACCCTCTAGTTCCATCCACATCATTGTAAATGGCAAGATTCCTTTTGATGGCTGCATAGTACTCCATTGTATGTGTGCGCGTGCGTGCGCGCGCACGCACACACACACACACACTCACTCCATCGTCTTTATCCATTCATCTGTTGATTGACATCTAGGCTCTTTCCATAATTTGGCTATTGTGGACATTGCTGCTATAAACATTTGGGTGCATGTGCCCCTTTGGATCACTATATTTATGTCTTTAGGGTAAATACTCAGTATGGAGCACACTCATTTTAAGGGTTTTGTTTTGTTTTAAATTCCTATGTTGGGGAAAGGTGTTAAAATTGATTATATAGGTGCTCAAGATGAAGCCACAACAAAAGAAGTTGACTGATCCAGAATTCCTAAGTAATCTCCTATAGATCACGTTAAAAAATTATTTAAAATGAGGGCTCCTGGGTGGCTCAGTGGGTTAAAGCCTATGCCTTCAGCTCAGGTCATGATCCCAGGGGGTCCTGGGATCGAGCCCCACATTGGGCTCTCTGCTCAGCAGGGAGCCTGCTTCTTCCTCCTCTCTCTCTCTCTCTGTCTGCTTCTCTGTCTACTTGTGATCTCTGTCAAATAAATAAATAAATCTTTAAAAAATATTTAGAATAATACTTACATATAATTGAATATACGTATATTGAGTATGTAAAATCATATGTGTATAAGTTGATGAATTTCCATGAAATGAACACTTAGGAACAATTACCACCCAAATCAAGAGAATACGATACTACCAACAACCCAGCAGTCTCCCTGTACCCAGTCATTACCCCTTTTGAAACGTAGTCAGTCACCAAACAATAATTTTACCTGTTGTTTTGAGCTTTAAATAAATGGAATTTTGAGAGAGAGAGAAAGCATGTGCATGTGAGCCTTTTGTTTAAAATTATATTTGTGACATTCATTTCTGTTGCATATAGGTTGTTAATTTTCATTGTTTTAACATATTTTGTTGTATGAACGAATATATTATTTATTTTCCATTCCAATACTAGGGGATATTGGAATTGTTTCATTTTAGGGTGAATTTTACTTTTGGTGTTATGTGTACATTTTTGTTGGAGTAAAATTGCTTGAGAATCAAGAGTATAGATAGATTTAGAAAATATGGTCAAAAGATTTTCCAAAGTTATACTGATTTACACACCCACCAGTAGTGTGGGAGAGTTTCACTTCCACTGCTTTTCTAGCACTCGGCCTGGTCTGTTTTGAATTTTAGCCGTCTTGGTGGTATGTAGGATATCTCATTGTGATATTTTTTATTTTCCTCATACGTAATAATAATAGGAACAATTTCATATTTGTGTGGGCCATTTTAATGGATTATTATTTCCCCTTCTTCTGAGTCTTTATAAATTGTTGATTTCTAAGAAAAGTAGGCACCACATGTAGGACATTAATAGAGCACAGTAAAAAATATATTTCTAACATTTACACTAAGATATTGAGGAAGGTGTAACCTTGACCACCTAGTACTGGAGACTTATTTTTAAGGTGTCTGTAATTCACCTGGTATGCAGTTGGCAAAGGGGAATTATTTTAGATTTATTGGATTAATTAATATTATCATTAAGATTCTAAAATACCCCAGATTGTGTATGAGCAAGTGAAGTGATTAACATTTGGTGTAACAGTTCTTGGGCAATTCATCTATTATTTTTAGTGAGCACTTTGTGGTCTTGTCCCCATGAAATGACTCTTAATCTTATAAAAATCTTCTCTTCATGTATTATTTGCAGATAGAAAGAACATAGAAAAGTAGAGGGCAGAGTCTTTCCAGGTAGATTATTACCTATATTGGAAGTTCCTCCTTAGGGAAGGTTTATTCATTTAGTTAGAATGTATTTTCTGAGCACCTTGGAGTGAAGCATTCATTATCTAAAGGGATATATGTATGAGCCAATAAATATAACTCTACATGTATAAGGGAGATGGTATTTGAACTAGCTTTGAAGAATAAATGGAAGTTAGTTAGGGGAAAAAAAAAAAAAGGAAAGAACTAGAAAACAGTCTAGGCAAGATACACACACACTTAAGAGAGTGACCTTGAGAAAGGGCATATATTTTGAAAATGATGAGAATTTTATTGTTTTTAATATTGAAGTTGGAAGAGCTGGTTGAAGCCAGATTGAGAACATTCTTAAATATCAAATTAATGAGTTTGGTCTTTATACTGTAGAAAATAGAGAATTAGTATAAGTATGGTTATTAGGGAAGTGATGCCATTAGATTTTTATTTAGGAAGAAAATTCTAGAAATTGTGGAGAAGATGAATTGACAAAAGAGGGAGACCAGAGGCTGGGAATGGACTGACAGGAGTCACCTAGAGTTGATTGAGCAATTAGGTGGCTTGTAATGCTGTAAAACTAAGGGGATGCAAGGAGAAAGTTTGTTGGGTACACCAGATGTGTTCAATTTATATGTTAAGTTTTATGTGCCTGGGTTGTATTTGGAGTCCGTAGAAAGAAAACTAAACTGTGAATATTCATGTCGATGACACATTGTTTAAATATATTTTGTAGGTTCTAGTAAGAGAATTAGCAAAAGGAGCAGGAATGTGCTATAATACCCTCATCCCCTCAATCAAGTTGTATTTCATTCTTGCCCTCTCTTATCAGTTGCTTTTTTAATTTTCTTTATGTCTGTAAATCTTTTCTTCTCTCTAGACTCCTTTATCCATTCTTGATATTAATATTTTAATCCTTCTTTACCTCCTGTCTTGTCACAATAATGTAAGACAAGCAGCTTTAAAAACATCTGAGGGGCACCTACATGGCTCAGTGGGTTAAAGCCTCTGCCTTGGGCTCAGGTCATGATCCCAAGGTCCTGGGATCAAGCCCCGCATAGGGCTCTCTGCTCAGCAGGAGGCCTGCTTCCCTCTTTTTCTCTGCCTGCCTCTCTGCCTACTTGAGACCTCTCTTTGTCAAAAAAATCTTAAAAAAAAAAAAAACTGATAAAATTCCTCATTTTTATGGACTTCATACTTAAATGCAACTTTGGATATGTGATATTCATATACATGTCTTTTATTTAACTCATAAAGCTAGTGTACTATGCAGTATTTATGCAAGTACTTAACTATTTTGTCATAGTGATGCAAATGGATACCTGATTTTAAAGGAACAGATGCCGGTACTCATTTATTTTGTGTATTTGGAGGAATTTTGTACATAGTCACATTCTTCATCCTTTCACTGAGAAAAGAGAAACCAGTTTTCCCCTAATTTCCAGCTGTCGAAAATCTGTCTGGGTCTGGAGTCTAACACAGTTCATGGCACATAGTAGCTAATTATTTACTGGACGAATGAATGTGCTTTTTATCTTACCTCATGTAATAGAGGAAATTGTGGCTGTGCTCCATCAGTTAAACCTGTAAGTGCTGTGGCTCATCATCCCCTCCTCACATTTCAGGGACTTCAGTCCTCTTTGTTCAACCTGTCTGTCTGTAATGGATCTTTCTTCATAAGTATTTAAACATGGTCAGGTTTTTCCTGTCTCTAAAAACAAAACACTCCTCCCCTTAACTCTCCTTTTTGGTCCCATTAAGCTACTGCCATGTTTTTGTCTCTCAAATCCTACTTCTTGAAAAACTTATCTATACTTACTATTAAACACTTTCTCACTTCTTGCCCATGTTCTTAGTTTAGTTTCTTGATTTATCTGCAGTATTTTATGTTGACTACTTTCTTCCTTGAAATACATTCTTTCCTTCCTTTGATGTAGCACATTTTCCTGGATACTAATTTTCTTTGCAGGTTCTTCCTCTTCTACCTGTTCCTTAAATGTTTGTCTTCCTCATAAGCTACTTTTTTTTCTCATCCTATTAATAGTAGTGAAGTGATCTCCACTGTAGTGGAGTGAATCAAAAGTAGTGGAGTGATCAAAGAAGTGACCTACTTCTTTGGATGGACTCCATCACAGTATCTATACTGAGAAATTTTTTTAAAGATTTTTGTTTATTTTAGAGAGAGCAAGTGTGTACAGTGGGGAAAGGGCAGAGAGAGAGAGGGGGAAAGAGAATCTCCAGCAGACTCCCCACTGAGCGGGGAGCCTGATGCAGGATTGTCTCATGATCCTGAGATCATGACCTGAGCCAAAACTATGAGGACTGAGCCACCCAGTGCCCCTGTACTGGTAATTTCTATATCTCTAGTACTTGCCTCTTTTTTTGAGCTCCAGAGTTGTAGGTCCAACTTCTTTACTTGTATGTCTTATAAACAGTTCAGACTCCATGGACTCATTCATTTTCCTTTACCTCTTCTTGGACCTTCTCCAGTATTCCTGTCTTAGTGAATGGTACCACTATCCTCCCTGTTGCCCAGGCCAGACTCCCCTTTCTTCCTACTTTTCTCCCTGATTCTTAGTTGTGGTTATTCTGATAAACTAGTTTTAAACTGTTGGAGGCATTTTCTTGATTGTTGAGTATATATTCAGTTTTCATTAGTTTAAATTCAGGAATTTCTAGGCACATTTGGTGTTTTTAAGGCTATTTTTGCCCCAATTATTAGTGAGTGATACAGATCTAAAATAATAAGTTTTTAATATTTTTAGTTTACATAAATCAAGATAATCTATAAGAATTTGTTTTACTAAAGATGGTTATACTCAGTATTTGTTCTAAATCCTTTATTTCTTTAAAAAAGTTTTCTGAGATGAAAAAGCTCTAATGGTATCGTATCATTATCAATATAAATAAAGATGATTGGGTCTGCTGAGAAAATGACATAACTTGCTGCCATGTCCGCTCTTCCTTACCATTCCATCCTCATTTCATTTCCCAGTCTGGTTTGTAATAAAACTCCTTGAAAATAGAAACCATCTCTCATATTTCTGTCCCCTCTTCACAGTGATATTATGGCCATTTTAGATATTTTAGTAATGATTGACTTAATTTAAACCGACTCAAATGAATGACCCCTGCTTTTGCATTCACATAGTACCTATAGATAGGGATAATTAATTAATACAGGTTATGAAAAAGAGATTTAAGGCATTAGAATCTGTTCTAATCTGAATTGACTGTTGGATTTATTGACTAGTTGATTAATTTATTATTGAAGTTTCAGAATTGATTCAGCTTCCTTAAAAAAAGTTACTCGATTTTCTTAATCTTTTAAAAAGCAAGCTCACATGCTGGCTTTATTCCCTTTTTTTGGCTGAATTATTTGATATTTAGAATAAAATAGAAATAGTTTTAAAACAATAAGTCACAATAAGGACCAATGGTTATATTCCCACAAACAGGAGTTTTGACTTTTTACATAGTATTCACTTTACCTTTGAGAGGCCCAGATCTCATGGTTTTGGGGCCAGTGGGCTGCTTCTCATCTGTATTTGCTTTTTTCTTTAGATATTAGGATCAAGGAAGAAGAACCTGATCCTGAAGAGTGGCAGCTCAGTGGCGATTCTACATTGAATACCAATGATCTAACACACTTAAGAGTACAGGTGGTAGATGAAGAAGGGGACCAACAACATCAAGAAGGAAAAAGACTTCGGAGGGTAGCTTGCACCTGTCCCAACTGTAAAGAAGGTGGTGGGAGGTATGCACACATGAAACATACCTTTTTTTTTTTCTTTAAGTCTGCTAATAACATCACCCTAATTTTTGAAATACTGCATGCTACATCACTTAATTATGGGAAATTATTCATTACATGATCATTTTGTGTGTATGTCTGTATGAGTGTGGCAGAGTTAGAACAAATATATGATAGAATTATCAGATCTAAATGCCTTTTTAAAAACTTAAGTTATTTAATTTGCCTTAAAAAAAGTAGCAGATGCCATTTAATAGGCCCATATCAGAAATTAGCCTGTTTGCAAAACAGCAATGAGATTTGCCTAAATACAGATAAAGTTGATTTTTAGCTTGAGAATAGCAGTTATATAAAAATAAGAAGTTCAGAAATAGTTGATAAGCATAAACATTTTCTAAACATTTTCTATATTCAACAGAAATGAATAATAAGCCTAATGATGGAATTTTTTTTAAAAAGTGGCACTGTAGTATTTTAATTCAGTGCTTTAAAAAAATGAATGTTAAGACAGAATAACATGATGGGAAAAACTAAAAAAAGATCACTGATTATATTAAATGTGGATGGATTAAGCTTAATAATGAAGAACTTGAAACTCAGATCATATCTAAAAAAACAAAATCCAGCTTTAATGTTGATTATAAGGAACATCTCAAATAAATTGGCACAGGAATGTTGAAGATAAAGGCATGGAAAAAGATCTATTAGGCAAATGTTAACAAGAAAACTTGGATAGCACTGTTACTATTAGGCAATGAAGGATTAAGGTAAAAATAGTCAAATGAATAAATAAGGGTAGGCTTCTTAATAATAACAAAGTTTTCACCATAACTTTGAAATACATAGAGCAGAAATTTATAGAATGTTGTAAAGACATGGAGATCAAATCCCTAGTCATAGTGAAAAACCTTAATATCTCTCAGAAACCCTGCTTAAATAATACTATTAATTCAGTTAATGAACTTGATCTATTAGAAATAGCCTTTCTATTTGTCTTTGGGTTGTTGCTATTTGTTGATTTGCACATTGGCCAGTCCATTCACAGTGATGGTAATAATGACTAATAACTGCTAACTTTGGGAGTTTTAGACAGTCTCATAATTGAGGCACAGAGAGATTAAATGACTTTTAAGAGCAACATGCAAGTGGGCTTTGGACCCAATGTCTTATTCCAGAACCTTAACCACTATACTTAATTGCCTCACAAGTGGATTAGCTTCTGCATCTGATCCTTAGGTATATGTATGTATTGGTAATTATTTTAATTGTTTGAAATATTATTTATTCTTTGAAATGTTTTGGTCAGTTTAAATAAGTAAATGTGGAATTTTGGTTAGATGATAACTTTTCTGAAATTTACTCTCATATTTAGAATAATTTCCAAGATAAATAGTTCATGAAAGTCAAATCTAATTGAGGGTCAGAGTCTGGCCAGTGTTTTACTGTTCATTTTATTAAAAATGAAAATCCTTTAGATTGGTTTTTATTAAACTAAAATATGCTCATAAAACTTGAGAAACACTGAATTTTATATTAAAAGAATACCAAACTTCTATCCATAATCAAGAAAACCATTATAACATTTTTTTATATATCTTTCACACTTTATGTATCTTTTAAAGTAGAATCATCTTATTCTTTCTGTTTTACATGTCCGCTCTTATTTTGAAAATTTTTGTGACCATATTTCCAAGACTGTATAGAGTCTACAGTCAATTTTTTAATGGCTCTTCTGTTACTGTATGGATGCATAAGAATTTAACATCTTTTTTGAGAGTTTGTTATTGTCATGCCAATCCTGACACATACATTTTTGCACATTTGCCTGATTACTACATCAGTGTAAGTTGACAGAAATGAAATTGTTGGATCAGAGGGAATTGTCTTTCTATCTGTATCAACTTACATTCCTTCCCATGGTGTATGAAAGTATCTGCTTTCCCACACCCTTGCTAATAATGGATTTCACATTTTTAAATAACCTCTTAAAGTCTGACAGATGAAAAATAATTCCTCGTTATTGTTTCATTTAGTATATTTTTTGTTATGTTGTGAGATTCATTTTTTGGTATGTTATTTTAACATTTAAAAATTTCTTTTGTGAATTATTTGTCTTTTGTTAATCTGTTAACCAACTTGTGTGTTTAACTGTCATATATGCAGATACTTTTTTTCCTAGTTTTACACTGTCTTTCAACTTTGTCAGTGGTTTGCATAATGCATTGTTAACACAAGTAAAAGAAGAGTTCCATCACTTAAATTTTGCAAACTTTGTTTTATGCACAAAATTTTTAGTTGGTCAGTTTTTATGAAATACCTTATAAGGAGACTTAACTTTTTTCTCCCCTAGAACTTTTGTGAGTTTGTTTTTTTAAAAAACTTACTTATTCTAAGCAATCAAAGTTGAAGTTCTTAAGAAAAAACTCTATTATTTCTTAGAGCTCATTTGAACAGACTTCAGCTAGCATACATGACAGGCACAATTGTATCATTGGCAGTTGCTGCTTCTTATTAACAGACGCATAGCATATAGTAAATGTAGCATATTTCAGAGTGTTCTGCAAAGGGGAAATAGCAGTACTTTAAAAATTTTAGAATATTGGCCTTTTCCCCTCAGCCATATTCTTTATATGTATATATACACATATATATGTGTATGTCTAAATATATATATATATGTGTATATATGTATATGTATGTATATATATATATATGTATGTATGTATGTATAAAGTGGCATCTCCAGAGGACAAAAGGTGTAAAATATAATTAATATATTTTCTATTTATATTATAAAATATAAAATATTTAAAAATGATATTCTTCTGTTCATTTAACCAGTATTTATTAAGCAGAACCAGCCTTTAGAAACCTTTTACTCTAGTGGGAGAGACAATTTTAATAAAGTAAAGTCAAGTCTAAAGGCATTATTGTTATGTGGGTTTTGTGTGGATTAAACATCAATCCATATTTAAAAAATTTTCTTCTTTGTCAGCATTTCAGTTGGTGTCTCATTTCTCCCATCCCAAGCAAAAGAAAGTATTTGATGTACTTACCTTTTCTTAATTCCCATACTGAGAATTAGCTTTATTTATTCTGCGTCACTCTGTCTTGGCATTGTTAAATTACTGAGAACAAGTTTAGGCAATCAGGAATAGAAACTTAAAATTGTATTTTCTAGATTATATAGTAGGTTTTAGTGGTCTGATTATGCAAATCAAGAAGAAAACTTACAGCCATATCTGTTATTACCTTTTTATTTGTTGAGAAAATCAGTTCTCTTCCTTTGTATCATATGGCATAAATCCATATTTAGCATATCTAGATTTTCTTGAATAAAATTTCCTTTTTAAATAGAAACTTGGACCCGGGTATTGGGCTTTTCCTTTACATTACATATATTTGTGTGTGTCCCTGTCCCCATTTTTTTTTTTCCTTAGATGCCAATCCCATTTTCAAATAGTATTTCTGTTTTCTTATGATTCAGTTGAAAATAACTTTCCTGGGAGTGTTGGTTCTTGGAGAACCCAGATTCATTACTGTAATTTGTTACAATCTTGTGCTTTGTTAGTGCTCTTAAGCTAAATTTTGCTAAGTTAGTAAAATAGCACTTTTGAGTTTATAAAAGCACATCAATTCACTCAAGTGGTATGCTTAGCATTGAGGCAAGAAGCCATGGGTACAAGAGTGAAGTGAATTGGGTTCTCTGTGAAATTGCTATGGTGAACACAATATGTAAAATTGTTTTGTACACCAATAATCACAAACATTGCTCTTTTTCTTAGGGCTGTTTGGGAATAAAATAAATTTTAAAAGCTAAATTAAATGGAAATACTGGCTTTGGTTAATACTTTGGCAGGTGAGCCAGAAAAACCTGTTTCACTCAACTCAGCTCTTGGAAGAGAGTTGTAGAAATTGGGGGTGGACTGGAGCAGAAACTAGAATTGTGTTAGATTATGACATCCTTGCCCTTAAGACAACAGCATGACTCCTCCTTGTCTTTACTTATGCTATTCCTCTGCCTGGAATGCCTTCCCTCCTTTCTATCTAAATCCTACCCACCTCTTCCACGAAGCCTTCTCTAACTACTGGAGCCCACATTGATGTCTCCCTGTTCAGAACACCTATGGCATCTAACAGCCAGCACTGCACCGTTTAGCACTGTTTGTCCTATGGCAATTTCACATGCTACTGAGTGTGAGTACATTAAAATATAAATGTGGGGAAATATGCATTTTTCCAGTAAAATTTGAAAAACGATAGGTATAATATATAAAGGAGGATTTGCAGGCTTATGGAAAGTTTATAGGCTATACCTAGACTGAGATTGGGGGAGGAGGGGAAGTCGGGGGTCTTAAATGTACCTTTTTTAAATCTCAGAGAAATATTGCAAAGTGTATATGATTTTGACAGTCAGTGAGTCTAAAATGTCATGTTTTATAAACTCATTTATTTTTATTCGGTAAATAGCCTAATTTGTTTTGTTTTGTTTTAGAGCTTGAGTAACGACATTTTCTGTGCGGTTTAATGCTTACTTGAGTATCAGTTCTGGAATCAAGAAAGTTTTCTTCTTGCTTAGGCCAAAATACTTGTGTTCATTCATCTAATAAGCACATATCCCCCAAACCTTGTTCTTGGTATCAAATACTAAAATGTAACAAATGTCAAATTTTGCACTGTGGAGAACTGTATTTTTATTCTATCACTGATGTGTAATAAGGGGTATCTTTGCATGGTTAATATGGAGGGAATTTTAATTGTAAAGATAATTTTGATTTATATTTATTTCATACAGTGCTAAGGGAGTTGAGACAATAGCTTTGTCTAGATTTTTTCCTTTGATTTTTCCCCAAGTCAGTGTATTCTCAGGGTGTGGCTATACAAATGTATGAATAAATATGCTTAAGTTATGTTAAAGTCTGTTTAGGTGCCTATTGTTTTTTTAATTGTACCTGTGATGAGTTATGCAGTCATTTCTTGGTTTTAATTTAATTTTTAAGTTAGCTGACATCATGACTTTGAATAGACCATTTAGTTTCTTATATTAACTAATTTAATGTGGATTGGGCCTATGCATCAAGTTTGTGAATGGTTCTGACAGAATAATAGCTTTATTTATGAATTCTGTATGAAATGTCCTTTTAAATTATGTAATTCTTGAGCATATTTACATTTAGACAGCATTAATCACATTAATTCTGAAGTAAAATTAGTATGTAATACTTACATGTTTGAGACATGTAAGTTTTTATTAAATTGATTTTAAATAGTCTTGGTTTCTGATTGACCTCATGGTGATGTCTTCTATTTGAAATTCAACACAGGAATATATGATATGGTAATGTTTGTTTGGTATGGTAATGTTTATTTGGATATTTTCATATAAAGTTATATTATTCTTTGTGTGTTTTTTAGAGGTACCAATCTTGGGAAAAAGAAGCAACACATTTGTCATATACCAGGATGTGGTAAAGTCTATGGGAAGACCTCACATCTGAGAGCTCATCTGCGTTGGCATTCTGGGGAGCGCCCTTTTGTTTGTAACTGGATGTTCTGTGGTAAAAGATTTACTCGAAGTGATGAATTACAGAGGCACAGAAGAACACACACAGGTTACTAACATTTAATTTTAAACAGACAAAAATGGCTACATGCTTATGGCTACGTACTACCTTGAAGGTTTTTTTTAAAGAGCATACCTTACTGATATGGATCATTTTTTTTTTTTTAAATAAAGATTTTATATATTTATGTAACAGACTGAGATCACAGGCAGGGAGAGAGGGGGAAGCAGGCTTCCTGCTGAGCAGAGAGCCCAATGTGATGCGGGGCTCAATCCCTGGACCCTGGGATCATGACCTGAGCTGAAGGCAGAGGCTTTAACCCACTGAGCCACCCAGGTGCCCCATGATCTAGATCTTTTAAAATATGATCAGTTACATCCAGTTTTTATCTTCAGCAACACCAATTTAAAAAACAATAATTCCGGGCTCCTGTGTGGCTAATTCGTTAAGCATCTGCCTTTGTTTGCCTCAGGTCATGATCCCAGGGTTCTGGCACCAAGCCCCACGTCGGGCTCCCTGCTCAGTGTGGAGCCTCCTTTTCCCCCTTCCTCCGCTTGCCACTCCCCTTACTTGTGCGCTCGCTTGCTCTCTCTCTCTCTGTCAAATAAATAAAATCTAAAAGAAAAGAAAAAAACAGTAATTCCAAATAAGCCTACATGGCTTACCTTGTAAAATAACATTTTACTTTATGTGGACTCAGGCTAGCTTTTTCCCCCTTTCTTAGTTCACTTTTTTTTGTTTTGCTTTAACATTGTTGAATGTCTTAAGCCACATTTATGTTATTCTTGTTTATTATGTTAACAATTTAAAGATTTATTTATTTATTTTCGAGAGTAGGAAGGGTCAGAGGGAGACAGAGAGAGGGTCTTAAGCAGACTCCTCTCTGAGCACAGAGCCAGACTTGGGCTCAGTGCAGAGTCAGCTGTAGGGCGGATCTCGTGACCCTGAAGTCATGACCTGACCTGAAACCAAGAGTTGGCCACTTAACTGGCTGCACCACTCAGGTGCCCCTCTGCTTTTACTCAACCTTTCTTAAATTCTTCTTCTTCAGTACTACAATAAAGAATAAATCCTTTTTTTTTTCTGACAAAATCATTTCACCTTTTCTCGTTTTAATATCTGTGAAGTAAGCAAAAAATATTGCATTGAGGAATAACCAGGGTGTTATTGATGGAAAGACTCTCTTTGATTTGTTTTATACCATATGTGTGGTTATATGAAATGAGACTAGGGATGACCCAAACTAAACCTCAAGTTAATATATCTTAGAAATAGTTTTCTCCTTCTACCTTGTAATGGTAAAGGTGTTTATCAGTCTATGCTCAACACTGAAGGATTGAAAAATACATACTTACAGTCACTAGAGAGCTTAGAAGGAAGAAGCGTGGTAAAAAGAAAGATAGTATTGGTTTTGAAGTCACCCAGATCTGGATTCAAATCTAGATTCTCTGTTAGATTAGGCAAATATGCTGTCTCTGACTCAGCTTTCACACCTCCTACATTGTTTTTAAATATATAAAACAACCTGCCAAGTATGTAGTAGTTAGTATATATATTACATGTTCTACTTGTTTTATTTTCTGTCTCACTTGTTAGGTAGGTAGATGAGTTTATTAAACTGTTTGAAACTGCAACAAATAATGTAAGAAAGTAGATAAAGTATGCTCAGAGGCAGAGATCATTATTGCTTGGGATAGTAAGGCATTGTTGGGCAGTGGGCTGGGATAGTAGACTTTAAGATGGCCTGATAACAGAATTTTCCTCTGTGGAATTTGATCAGCAGGTTATAAAAAGGAATAATGTAAAGGAAAAGAAGTCTGATCAAATGAATGTGGGAAACACTTGGTTAAACAGGGTCACTACATGTACCTTCGAGGTAGCACCTCTTAGGACCTTTAATTGAACGTTAACAAGACAGGATCTCTAAGTGGGGAGAGATGTAGTATGCGTAGCATTTCCCACCCTCCTCTGATTGTTGTGCCATTTTCCATGGAACATCTTTCAGGATTGATTCCAAGAGAAACTTTGGGAAATAATTTCGCAGAAGAATAGAATGGTATGTGAATAGAAGAGGTAAAAGACCATTTGCCATAAGTGAAAATGAGATTCTATATAGCACATTTCTATTAATAAGTGGATTGAGCCATATAGAGGGCGTTTTAAGTTAGGCAATAGAGAATTTAAACTATTTATTTATCTGCAAGTTATTACCATACCACTTAGTATAATGGAGTTTTACACCGTAATACAAGTTGGCATTTAAAGATTTGTCTGGCATTGATTTATTGGATTGGAGAGGGAATGACTTAAGATGTCGTCAGAGCATAGATCAGACGTGAAGTCTGGTGAGGACCTACTTAGGGTGGAGGTGCTAGAACGAGATAGGTTAGAATTTTGAAATAAATTAATTAAGAAAATTGTAAGACTTGTTTATTGAATGATTTCTCTCTGGATTCCTTTTAGATTGGCCTTTTGGTTTCTGTCTTTCAGTAATTCTCTTACACAGTAGGTCTTTGACTTTTTAATTAGATTTTCAGGCTGTTTTTTGTATTTAAAAAATCTATTTTATTCATGCTGGGAAGTAAATTTAGTCATCAGGGTCCTAAATTAACTTTACTGTCATGATATGTTAGGCTTGCTCTTGACTAGTCCAGCTAAAGTCAAGTCATCTAGCTATCTCCATTATTCCTGGGATTACTCATTCTTAATGGACCTCAAGCTTGTGTTTTTGCTTTAATCTAGAAGTACTCTGTGTAGTTACTTGAATTCACATTTAAGAGTTGAAGGTTTAGTATCATGGATTTAACATGTTAATATCTTAAATATAGCTTAAAACAGTATGCTCTTGGAATGTCTGGGTGGCTGCCTTCACCTCAGGTCAGGATCCCAGGTTCTGGGGATCGAGTCCTGCAACCAGCCATCCTTGCTCGTTAGGAAGCCTACTTCTCTGTCCGCCTGCTCTGCCTGCCCTGCCCCCTGCTTGCATTCTCTTTCTCTGAAAATTGAATAAAATCTTAAAAACAAGAACAAAACCAAAAAAATAGTCTACTCTTTAAAGAAGTATGGTCCGATGGTCGTTTTTTAGCTGTATGGTATCTTGTAACAGATGTTTCAAAACAAACTATTGGCATATTTGAAATATTAAAGTCTAATTGGAGTATCAGTTTATAATGTTTGAAGATTGCTTTTCATTGAAAAGTAAAGATGACAGATTTATTTTGAGGAAAAATAATCTAGGAGAGAAATCTTGAAAAGGCAGCTAACAAAACTAATGCAGTTTTAATTAACTTTCCTTCCTGTCCCTAGCTGTCAAGTTAGGTGGGCTTGCTTTCTCAGCAGAGGATCAGTATATTACTGTTGAATTTAAAAAATTGAGTAACAATTTTTTTTTTAACAGGTGAGAAGAAATTTGTTTGTCCAGAATGTTCAAAACGCTTTATGAGAAGTGACCACCTTGCCAAACATATTAAAACACATCAGAATAAAAAAGGTATTCACTCTAGCAGTACAGTGCTGGCATCTGTGGAAGCTGCACGAGATGATACTTTGATTACTGCAGGAGGAACAACACTTATCCTTGCAAATATTCAACAAGGTTCTGTTTCAGGGATAGGAACTGTTAATACTTCCACCACCAGCAATCAAGATATCCTTACCAACACTGAAATACCTTTACAGCTTGTCACAGTTTCTGGAAATGAGACAATGGAGTAAATATTACACAAATACTTATTCATTGTGGTTATTTTTATACAGTAGTGAGAAGAATATTGTTCCTAAGTTCTTAGATATCTTTTTATTGATGTGCAAAAATTTTTGGATTGACAGTAACTTGGTTATACATGACACTGAAATGCCTTACTTTGTATGATATTCCATAGTATATTAAAAATGGTAAAATTGCATGGGTTTTGTAGGTACTTTTGGAATCTAGAAGAAATGAAATTTTACCAAGTTATATAAAGAGAAAATTGAATTTAACAATGCGAATGGTAGTCTAACCAAATGCATCAATCCTGTGTGGTTTAGTGTAAAAATGAGAACATGTTGGTATTTATCTATTGTAAGATAAAAAAAGTTGGTGGGTGAAAGAAATCATGTTATGATAAAAAAAAATTTTTGTAATTTTCTTGATGACTGGAATTTTTATTATGCATAACTGACAAATCAAGTTTCCAAGCAAATGTTACATAGTGTAGGCTTTACTTAGCTTATCAATTTGTCATTTTGAAGCTAATTATTTTAATTAGGTTAACTATGTACAATATTTTAAGCATTACTCTTGTAAGATTTTGAAAACTACATTTTAACATGGAATTCTAGGGATAGTCACCTTTTAAATCCTGTTGAAAAAGCCATGTTTAAGATTTAATTTGCCAAAATAATGTCTTGTTAATATTCTTTCAATAACGAAGTTGGGCAATATAACCAATGTTTAAAAAAAAAAGTTTAAAATGTATAGGTTGAGGCATTTGGGTGGTAAGAAAATGTTACAGTGAATTATCCCTTTTCTTGAATATTGGGGGACCAAAAAAATAAGGTGTATTGCGTCTTAGCAGTGATTTTTTTATCCAATCTTGTTTCCAAAAACCATATGTCTGCCAGGGCCTTAAAAGCCATCATGTAAATTACCAGTAAAGTATAACATATGCAAACATAACAAAATCACTTCCATAGTGACGATACTCCAACCATATGGATATTAGTCATAGAAAACTAGAGGTTTATGATATTTTTTTAAGTCTCTCTCTCTCTCTCTTTTTTTTTTTTTTTTGTCTAGGTAGTCAGTCTGCACTTAAATATCAACCATTTTCCTTTTTTGCTTCTTCCCTTTAAATTTATATGTATCCAGTACATTTAATTGAGAAATGTATGTTTTTTATTATGCTGTATTTTCTTTTTATTTTTTAATTATTGTTTATATTTTCAATTATTAAAAAAAATGTACAAAATAAAGTTTCATTGCTGGTCTTGTAAGAGCTATACAATTTTCCTAAATGTATACCTATAACTGCAGCAGTTCACCTATTTCAAAAATTTGGAATTCTGTTCATTTGTTATTCTTAAGACCACCTCAAATTTAAAGGCTACCTTATTGTACGTTTAAAGTGTATTATAACAGTGTGGTAGTTAATAAAACACTATTTTTTTTCTTTTGAGTTTGTTGTATTCCTATGTATTTAAAATATTTGCAGTGGTATGGGGTAAGAAAAATCTGGTTTATTTTCTTCATCTTAGCCTTTTATTCACAGATTCTTGATTTCAAACACTAAAATTATTGTGAGCAGGTATATTTACTTGGAAAGGTAAGAGTAGAGGCACTAGCAAATTACTAATTTTTCACCTGAGAATGATTTAATTATTAAGTAAAACTTTCAAAAAGCATCTTTTAACTCTTAAGTTCACACTGATTCATGTTAGTTGTAATAGTATCATTTTGCAAACCTTGATTTTTGTTTCCCCTTTTAAAGCAGTGCAGAATATTTTGATTTATTAAAAACTTGAATTTACATGACAATTCTTGAAAATGGTAACATGTTTTGGTAAACCATGGCAAGAACTATTTGAAGGTTATGTTTTGGGTTTGTGTATGTCTAATGATAAAGCAGAGTAAGAGGAAGGGAGAAGTTAACTAACTGTATCTTAGATATTCTAAAATTAAAAGTCCAGTTACTTTGCACATGTGTACAGTGAAGGTAGAGATTAAGATTTCCATTGTCTTGTTTTCCAGGCCCAATCTAACACTGTCAGTAATATCTTTGAATGCATGGGACAGCTCTAGATACACATAAAAACACAGGCAAAGTTTTCCTAAATATGAGACTTTAGCTTGTGATGTGCAATAGGAAGTATTACTTGAATTATAGAAACTAATGGAATGTACAATTATTTTGACTTTACAAGGATTAGAATTTGAATCTTTAAACTCCAGGTAATATTTAGAATTTTTTCATTATTGAGGATGTGTGAAGAAGATTATGTGAAAGGGTTGTTCACTTGAGCAAAATATCCATTAAGTCAGGAGATTAAAAATCTTTTTAGAGTGTGATAGAAGAGATGATTTAAAATAATACTGAAATTTTACGGTATGTTTATAGAGTGTTTTTGATCCATGAGCTTCCGTGCATATTTTATCAGTTCTTAGAGCATGAATACAATGAAGAAAGTAAGTAGTTCCAAAAATTATTTAAGTAAGTTTTTGGATTTTAGAGTGCCCACTAGGAATATGTCAGTGAGCTTTGAATCTTTGCCTAAGCAAAAAATCAGTATTCAGCCTCAGCCTAGGTGATTTCAAATATTTCTATTTTTGTAAATAAAAATGCTGAATATATTGATACATTGATTTTTTTCTAGTTACAGAATCCTAGTATTGAGTATATTAATGCAAGGATACACTTGAATAGGTGCTTCATCAGTTGCTTTGCTTTCATGAAGGCTAGAGTGCGTATGCAGTGTACTCACATAAAATTCCCGTTTATCAGAATATACTCATCTAGTAAACTAGATGTCTATACTCTGAATACCTTAAAGAAAGTATCACTTAAGATTTCTGTATCTTGAGACTTGATGACTTTGAGAAGTAATTCAGTTAACCAAAAAGCACATTAAACTTTAAAGGAATACACATACCTATTGCAAAAAGTCAGGTGCCCTGTAAGTGACTGAGCAAAACAGTGGAAAAAATGCTTAAGATATATCAAAGTAGTGAAAATGCTTAAATAGTGAAAATACGTGTATGCATAAATTGAAGGCATGTCAGACATAATTCGTAGAAAATAATGCTTAGCCAATATTGTTTATGATAAAATGCTGGGAACATTGAAAAACATCCACAGGTCTCCCTGCATTCTTGACCTACTAAACTCTGCATTTCTGGGGATGGAGAATATATATGTGTTTTGTAATCACTCGTTAAGTGGCTCTGATAAACACTCCTGAATTAAAATCACTTAAAAAGAGCAAGCATCTTAGTATCTTAATTGTTCAGATCCTAATACTATTCTCATGATCCCGAAGTGTTTGTTTTATTAAAAATCTTGTAGTCAATATTTTTTTTTAAATTTGTGATTATTATTACTAATAACATTAGGTTTAAAATATGTAAGTTGATGTGTTGGTTGTGCTACCCTATCAGACAATGTGGTTTTTAGTTTTAATTAAGTTGTTAAGAATTGTTTTCAGTGTAAAAGAACTATTTGTTTCACTAAATAGTATGTTTAAAACTTTTTGTCATAAATGAGTAGTAAGTCTTTTTGTTGTCTGATAATGAGCACAAAACAAGTTGGTTGATATCTTGGGAACAAGATTTGGTATTTTAGTGAAATCACCTCCCTTAGTGTTGGAGACACAAAGATACTGATTTAGTCCTTTGTTTGGACAGATTTGTATATAATCAAATACATTGTGGTAAATATATACTAGCAGCAGATGCAAAGTGCTCTAGAAATGTAGAGGAGGGAAATTCTGCATGGAGAAATCTGGGAAAGTCGGGCAGAGAAATGGCATCTGCAAAGGTACAGTATGGTTTGTTATGGATGGTAGGCGAATTTGTGAGAGTTGGAGGAGGGTGGTCAAATTGCAAAGGAGTTGAGAATTTAATCTTTACCAGTGATTCCTAAAACTTTTCAGAATCCTAGGTCTTAGAAGAATGCACATTAGCTCTCATTCAAATCCAGGTTGTTCAAACACTACATGCGGATGTTTGATCTAAAGTCTGAACCTTGGAACACGGTTGTGCTTACGGAACTGGGGGAGAAAGAGGAATCATCAAGGAGGCTGTGAGAAACCATAGAAGGTGTCACGGCAGTGGTGAACATTAAGTGCAATGAAGAGGTTAAGTCAGATGAAAAGCAAGAAAAGACTATTGGTTTTGGCAATGTGGAGTTGCCTGCTGATCTTTGTAAGCAGTTGATGAGAGTATTTGGGTAAAAGACTGGTTGAGGGCACAGGAGAAGAGGCTTTGGGGACAAGAAGTATAGCATATTTTGTTAACATTTGGTGGTAAAGACTAGAAGGGGTCAGGAAAGAAAACTGTTCAAGTTTCTCATTATAAAAGTACATTTTTATATAGATAAATATTAAAATAAGACTAAAAATTTAAGTGACCTTGAAGCTGGAGTTGGAATTTTTGAATGGCTATATATGCTGTCATATATTACCATTTTATCACTATATTTAAAGGCAGTTTTTTGGTGTTAAAAATGCTGAGTGGGAGGTCTGTTTCCGTCAGCCTTTTCCCACTCCCCTTCCTTTCCTTATCTTCTTTTCATCCTCCATAAAAAGGGGATAACTAACAGTGGTATCCCTCATAGGATTGTTGTGAGGATTAAAATGTAAGCATTTAACATAGTGTCTTCTGGCTTATAGCAGCAACTCATTTTTTTTCCTCCTCCACATCTGTTACTAACTGAAGACTTTGTTTTTCTGTAGTAAGGGGTCCAGTGTTTGGGGGTTTCCATTGTTTGACTATGGTTCATGCATTGATTTCCTCCAGAAAGGGGGTTTTTTAAATGAAAAAAAAAAAAAGTGAAAAAACTACAGAATCTAAATTGTTGGTGGACAATGCGTGATGTGATGTGGCAACAGAAAGGGTGGAAATAAGCAAAGAATGAAGCACAGAAAAGTGTCCTCTTAAACTACACCCTGATGTAGAATTCTATCCCTATTTTAACATTTCTTTGCCAAAGAATCTTTGGTTCATTTTGAAAGAATTGAGCATTCAGTGGTTCCAACCTTAAGAAATGCCGCTTATTTCTCCAAGATAAGTCTAAGCCTCCAGTAGACAACAGAAATAAAGGAAATGTTACAGTAGATAACCTTTGGGATATCTGCCCAACTTTTGTGCCATTTTTTGAGGATTACTTCCGCTACCTTCAGGAAGGAGCTATTCAGAGGATTGGACAAGGGTTGGAAATCTGGTCAAATGTGAGCCAAATAGGTGATTTCTTCTGAGAATTTGGAATTGGAAAATGGATGTCCTGGGAAGCTGCATTTGGAACATGGATATAGCAAAGATGAGAGACCATACAACTAGAAGGAAAAGATGATCGGAACAGCTTCCTTGATTGCGGATCACTTAACGTTTTTGATTCAATGTTTTGTGTCTGTCTGCATTGCCTGCTCCTGGGTTCCATAAGTTACCCTTAAAACCTTATAGGGAGCCTCCCCCACTTCCACTCTTAGTCCTTAAGTTTGGGAGACAATTACTTGCTACAAAATGCCAACTAAAACATCTATCTAACAGCGATACAATTCCTTCTTGCATAAAATACAGTGGTCTGAAATAGTTGATGACTTGGTCCTGTATAAATACCACAAAAAATGATCGTAGTGCCAGATGAGTCAGGTTTCGATGAGGGAGAACTTAGTTCAGAACCTGAGTGAGTCAGAAGGGGTGAGCCTTGAAGGGCCAGTAAAATGGATCCAAGGGGACTGATGAAAAGGCCTGAAAGTCCACCTGCAGTCTGAGAACTCTTCTATGAAAGGGCTGTGTACTTGGGGCTAAGGGATACCGGTTTTCTTGCCAATGCCAGCTTTGTTGTTAATGTCCCACACTGTATGTTCTTCCCTGTCTATTTGCATTATGCAGATTCAGGTTCAGTCTGGGCCTCACTTTTTTTTTTTTTTAATTTTTTATTTTTTATAAACATATATTTTTATCCCCAGGGGTACAGGTCTGGGTGCAGCCACTCTGGAAAACAGCATGGAGGTTCCTCAAAATGTTGAAAATAGAACTGCCCTATGACCCAGCAATTGCACTATTGGGTATTTACCCTAAAGATACAAATGTAGTGATCCAAAGGGACACATGCACCCGAATGTTTATAGCAGCAATGTCCACAATGGGCCTCACTTTTAATTGTGTGTCCCCAACTACCGAGTCTTCCTTACACCTAAATCCCTTAAAAATCTTCAGTTAGTTGCATCTGTCCCATTTTTACTCTTGGTAAATTCCTGTGGCTTTTTCGTCTTGAATCATTTAATAAAAGTGAAACTTTTCACATTGTAACACAGTGCACAGATTTTGGACTTAGACATTCCCGGGTTTATGCGCTGGCTCTGCGGCTTACTAGCTGTGTGATCTTGGACTCTATCACTCCACTCGCAGCCTCGGCTTTCCAATCTGTAAAATAATAGTAGCATTATCTGCATAAGGGTGATGGAGGAGATGAAACAAATGAGCGCATGTAAACCACTTTTCACAATGCCTGACACATAGCTAAGTACTAAGTAAATGTAAGCCCTGGAGGAATCAATACTGTTCCTACACTTGGAAATAATTATCGACGTCTTGTATTAATGTGTTTATCCACTTTGATCTAGTTAGTTGCCTGTGAGTTGTCTGTCATTATTCGTATTGTGCCTTTTTATTATAAAGCATTTCAAACATACAGAAATATGGAAAACAATATAAATGAATACCCGTGTATCCACCATCCTGCTTTTACAGTTTTAGTATTTTACACACTTTTGCTTGTTCCTTTAAAAAAAAGTTATAGTTACAGTGAAATCTAAAGAGCCTTATCTCCTTCCATGTCTTTCCCTTCACCTACAAAGGTAACTGCTGCTCTCAGTTTTTCTGTTTATCAGAATGATACCATGAATGGTTTTATATGCTTGTATATATGCATATCTAGGATTATCTTCATGTTTTTGAAGCTTTATATAAATGGTATCATACTGTAGATTATTATGAGACCTGTTTTTTCATTCATGTTGAGATGTACCCTTGTGAACACCTGTTTCTCTATTCATTGAAAATGTTATAGTTCATTGAATAAGTGTATCACAGTTTCTCCTTTTTTGTGTTGATGCGCAAGTTTCAGTTATTTTAAGATTTTTCCCTATAAACAATGCTGCAGTGAAATACTCGATATGTTTCCTTGTGCACTTGTGTGAGTGTTTGAGGTATGTATCATGAACATCAATCACTGGTCAATAGAATATTCTTCAAGTGATCAATATTGCCAAATGATCTGTACAGGGTACATACCAAATTAAGCCCTACCAGCAGTGTGTAGGAGTTCACGTTTTCCCATACCCTCTCTAACCGTTGGCCTTGGCGGATATTTTGTCCGATGAAGAACCACACAATTTTATTTTGAAATTTGGCAACATGATTTTTGGGAGAAAAGTAAGTGTAAGAAGTTAAAAAGGAACTGGAAAAAGCCAGGTATATATAAAGAAATTGATACCAGTAGGCATAAGCAGACATTTGTCAAGTGTAGCAAAACAACGTGTGGTTTTCTTATGGGTTCCACCTTTTAAACTCTCATTCAGCCCTTGCCCTGTATGCTACTCCCCACAGCCTCTCACTGTAGAGGTCTCTACACAGTAGACCACCCTCTTGGATTGAATATTGTAAAGAAGGCTCTAGCCCAGCTCTCTTCCATGGTGTTCCTGTCATCTGGGGCTGGGAGTATAAGCTGTTACTGCACTGGGGCCTCCTGACTGCCCTGTTTCTCCAGTTCTTCCCCTGCATCCCTACCCCCACTCCCGATAGAGTGGCCTTAGTTGATTGGTCTGTCAGCTGCATAAGCCAACCTCAAATTGGGGAAACCCTTTCTTGCAGACCCCCAGTATTGCCATATATCCACATGATGGGTGTGAAGTAACTCATGATTTTGATTCTCATTTCCCTGTATTCTGGTGAGGTTGAGCCTATTTTCACTAAGTTTACAATCCATGTTCCCTCTGAAGGGAATTGCCTATTTGAGTCCTTTATCCTTTTGCCTTTCTGGTTATTTACATTTTTGCATTGATTTTCAAAACATTTTTAGTGAATTCCAGGTATGTATTATTTTAGAGATACAGGGGCTAATAAGATCTTTTCCCAAGATGAGGCTTGTCTTTTAGCTTTATGGTGTTTTGTGTGTAAGTTGTTGCTTTGTAAGAGTTTTATTTACTGAAAATCTTAGGATTTTGTTTTTCAGTTTAGCTTATTAATCCAATTTAAAGGTATTTCTCATTATGGTGTGACGTCTAATATTTTCCTACGAATGTCTTGGCAACATTCGTGAATAGCCCAACCTTTCCCCCACTAATTGCAATGCTACTTCTGTCATTTATCAAGTTTCCATTTGTGTGTGGATCTACTCCTTCAGTCCTTTCTTCCCTGTGCTGGGATCGTACCATCCGTGCCGTGCCTTCCACATCTCCATATCTGGGAGGGCAAGTCTCTGCTCACCCCTAAGCTGTCCTTTCAGATAGTCTTGACTATTCACGAGCCCCGGCTTTTCGTGTGGGTTTAGGATTAAATTGTCAAGTCCTGTTGAAGAATCATGTTAGGATTTTTACTGGAATCATGTTTAATGTACATATTAATTTGGAGGAAGAATGTTATGTTCCTCTCCACGGCGAGTCTGTATCTTCACTTTAAAGCTCTTTTTATGAACTTTTCTCTTTGAAAGGTCTTAAACATCTTTCTACTTTTTTTTTTTTTCCTAAGCAGCTTCATTTTTGTTTGTTTTGTTTTTAGTTTTTGCTGTGGGGACAGGTTTTTTTCTTTTTAAGTTCAATATGTGAATTGGTTAATACTGGCCCATATGCATGCTATTGAATTTTGTAAACTGATTTGAACAATCCTACCTAATTTTCTGGCTACTTCTAATAGTTGTCCTATGGATTCTGTAAGATTTTTTTATGGTGATAGTCCTATTGACTTCAAATAAGAAAAGTTTTGTCTCTTATTTCCAATTCTGACACCTCTAATTTTTAAAAATACTGCATTGCATTGGTAACTTAGTTTAACTAGACATCTCTGCCCTGTTTCAGGCTACCATTTACTTTTCTTTTCCACGTGTAATCTTATTTGATCCTTGGGCTATGTGCTCGGCACTTGGGATAAAAGGATGATTGATTTAAACTGTCCTAAAGGATAACAGAGAGGCTGATGACATTCTGACTGCAATGGCCTTTCTGACTTTTAAAAAAATTCTATCATTCATGTTATTTTCTGTACTTTTCCCATTATAACAACATATTCCCTTTATTTCAAAGTTAGGGGAAAACTTTTATTTTTCTCCTTAAACTTTATCCTCCAAGAGCTCCAGCATAACCCTGCTAAGTGTCCACAGCTGTGACATCTGGAACATCGTATCCCAAGTATGTAAGAGCCTGAGTGTAGGCCCTCTGCCTGCTTGGCACAGAGTTATGTGCACAAGGGCACCTAATAAACCTTTTATGACATTCAAAGAAAGAATATAGAGGCTTACGTGCTCAGGCTCTAGCGTTAAGCTCAAGACTTGCTTGATATGCCAAATTCGGGATGGAGGAAAAAAACAGAAGTTTGCTTATGAGGGTCTGTCTTTCTGGCTCAAGTCTCCTCAAGTCGACCTTAATCCTGGAGACAATGAGTCAACCCTGAAACAGAAAAACTAGAAACCACGAGGCAGCAACATACACATGCAAACAACTTTCTAGTCACAGTTCTGGAGAAAGGAAAAACTAATATTCTGCCCCTAAAATCATTGTATGGCCGATGACATACACTGGAAGGAGCCGTAGGTATAAACACCACCCAGAACCAGGGGGCTCGTATTATCTGGGCTCCTTTCTGCTGGACTATTCCTTCTTCGGTTGGCAAAGAATAAAGGGACAGTTGTTGGTATTTCTTGAGTCCCAGAATTTGAACTGCGGACACAGGGAAGAGAGTCTTGGGGGAAGGTGAATAGTGAAGAGGAGTGTGCAGGAAAATTATGGAATGGGGCTCAGCCTTCAGTGTTGACACTGGGTGTCCTCTGCCATTGCTCACAGAAGCCATTGGCTTGCTGTTTCTCTAGAGTCTCAATCTTATTCGAAGATGGCATTCTGGATTCTGATCCATTGTGATCAGACCTTCTGTGTCCTTGAGGCTTTCCCCCACAACTTGAAAGCTGCAAACTTAAGTTTCTCCTCGGTTTTGCTCTGCAAGGGGGGAAGAACATTGTCCCTATGCAAACAGTCATAAAATTAGCAGGGTTGTGCTGTGGCTCTTGTCAAGCTGCTGGACAGTCAGACCTCCAGCCGCAGAAGGACCTCAGCCTGCTCGTCCCTGATCCCTAAACATTAGCAGCACCATGTTGCTAATTTCCTTGTTTTTGCCAGATGGGCAGCGAGGGTGAGTGACGTCGGGGTGTGGCTTATCTCCTCACCGATCACCGGCTGCACACCTTCACGGTCAGCTTCTTGAAAGAGCTGTCCACATTTTCTCCACCTCCTCTTCTCTGTTTACTCTTATCTGCTTTCTGCCCCATCACTCCTCTGACAAGCTTTGGAAAAGGTTGATATTGACCTCCACGTCATAACCACGTAACACTGAAACATTCACATCCCACTTGACCTCCAGAGTGCTGAGCATCTTTTTCCTTGAAATCCATGGCCTTCCTGCGTTTCCTTCTACCTCTTTCTACTTCTCTTCCCCTTTGCTAGCTTTTCTTCTTCTACCTGACACTCAAATATTGGGTTTTCTCAGGGCCTGATCGAGCTGAATTCTCTCCCTATTTTGCACTCTTACTGGATGATCTTGTTCATGCTGGTGATCTCCCTCTGCTCCAAGCATGGACAGCAACCAAGTTTTCTATCCCTGCTCTGCTCGTCGCTTGAATTGCAGCCAAGATATTGAACTCTCCATTTGCCGCCTCTGTTGGAAATTTCATAGGTACCTCAAAATGTTTATGTTCAAAACTCCTTTTCTGAATGTCTGCCCCTAATCGTGGACCGTCAGTGCCTGTCTTAATGAAGAGCGTCCTCCTGTGGGCCCAGATGCTCATTCCAGGAAAGGGAAATCGAGCCTTGACCGCCCCATCCCTCTCACCCCATACCCAGCCTGTAGACCTCCTGCGTCTTTCGGAACCACGCATCCCTCCACACCGCCTCTGCCCACGTCGCAGCCAGCAGCCAGCATTTTCTGCTTTATTCCACATTAGAGGAAACCCTCTGATTTGAGTTCCCCATAGCCACTCTTCTTGACCCCTCACTAGTCCGCTCTCCAAAACAGCAGCCTAGAGTGACTTTTCAAAAAATGCCAGTCTTCTTAAGACTCTCTACTGGCCTTCAGATGGCATCCTGAGTCTACGCCGTGGCTGCTGCCGACTTTCACCAGCCTCCTCAGCGGGTCTGTCCCTCATCCGCCGCCTTCTGGCCACTGTGCCTTCTCACCCTTCCCCAGGTATCTCAGGCTCCTTCTGGCCCGGTTCTGGCTTTGCGGAGTCTGTCAAGGCAGCATGACACCTCTGGGCCGCTCTAGGGGCTTTTGCCTCAGGGGCCCCTTCATAAATTTTCTGAAGAATTATATCTCATAATAATACTGGTACACAGATAAATATAATCCAGGTTGTATTTGTTTCTTTTTCTCTCAAGATAAAATTCACATAAATTCACCATTTAAAAATGTGCAATTCAGTGACATTTAAATTCACATAAATTCACCATTTAAAAATGTGCAATTCAGTGACATTTAA